>NC_139574.1:28411834-28434334 GCF_946808225.1 Silurus aristotelis | reverse complement strand
GAAAGAGCAAATCACATTGAGAGCAGCAAAAAGACACCATCCCGCAGGAAACAAGACCGTCGCAACGTTGAGAAAGCAGCATCACCTGTACGTCTGGCATGGAATACACAATCCAAGGTGGACAAGCCTAAATATGAAGCTCCAGCCAACCCTGCACACAAACTCCGCCCCCCACAGAATGGAGCCTCACAAAGCACTCAGCAAGTGGAGCTCATGAATGGAGGAGACCACTGGCATCCACAGGTTTCTAAAGAGGAGGAGGACTCAAAACCTGACAGTCTCACACCCCCTCCAAACCACACCCCTGCTCAAGCTGAAACAGGAATGGGTGGGTCAGTAGAAGGTGTAGCCAGAAAGAGGAAGTCGCAGGCGCCTCAACAGTGTCCCGTCTGCCAGAAGATCATCCATGGAGCAGGAAAGCTTCCACGTCATATGCGGACACACACAGGCGAGAAACCCTTCCAGTGTATGACCTGCGGCGTTCGCTTCACACGGTGTGACCTTTCACCTTTCTTTTAGTTGAAATAAAATAGAATGCAATTTTGCATATTTCCAGATCAGTTTTTTTATTTTATTTATTTATTTTTTTTAGAAAATGTTTGTTCTATAACTAGCTAACCACATGCTCAAGAACAGATTAAATATCTATTTGCATTGGAACTAGTGCTATCATCTAGTAAGTAGTCAATGTGAGATAGACCAAGATGTTTTAGTAAAACACAAAACATGACTTTATCTTAAATGCTAGAACTTTGTCTGGTTTGGAGCTATCCGTTGATGGACAGTTAAACTGGTTAGCGATTGTTAAGGTACTGTACCCTAGCCTCTAAGCGGTGGTAATAAATTTGGGACACAACTGTTGGAGCATGTGGTGTGTTTATCTGATCTATGCGTGTCATGTTTCCTTCACAGGAATGATAAGCTGAAGATCCACATGCGGAAGCACACAGGTGAGCGGCCGTACTCCTGCCCCAGCTGCCCCGCTCGCTTCCTGCACTCCTATGACCTGAAGAACCACCAGTCCCTGCACAGTGGTGCTCGGCCCTTCGAGTGCCCACTTTGCCACAAAGCCTTTGCCCGCGAGGACCATCTGCAGCGTCATCGCAAGGGCTTTGCCTGCCTCGAGCTTCGCCCACATCTGGAGCTCCGCCCACGCCGTTCTCGGCACGCTGCCTCTCCACACTCTCCAGTGTCACCAGTGCCGTCATCTCCAACATCCTCATCATCCACTGCACCACACTTCCTGTTCCGGCAGGATGTAAACAATCCGGGCGCTTCATCACACGGGCCAGTGATCCCTGGAAGCATGGCACATTCCAGAATCCTTCAGTGGAGGCTGATGCAAGAGAGAGGGGACACAGGATGGAGGGAGGACGAGGAGGAGTCTTAGCCTGTGTGTGTGTGTGTGTGCGTGTGCGTGTGCGTGAGACTATGCCGCTACTTAAAGACCTACTTAATGTAAAATAAATAACCAGAAATATTAGCAAAAGAAATCTGAATCGGAGAAACGGGTTATTTTTTTTTTTCTTTTCTTTTGTGTTGTTTTCATAAAATTCAGTCACTTTTGTGTGCAACACTGGAACGTCGGTGCTTTGATCTCATGCACATTGTGTTTAATCTTTAATAACTCAAATGTATAATAAGTGATAGATTTATGTTAATATATGCAGGGGGAATTAAATGTAAAATTAAATAATACTGTGAGTTTAGAGTTTGAAAGAGGTGTGTGTGTGTGTGTGTGTGTGTGTGTGTGTGTGTGTGTGTGTGTGTGTGTGTGTGTGTTTCACGGTGTTTCAACAGTACTTTTTTTTTTTTTTTTTTTTAAGGACGCAAGTACCTTTCTAAGATTCTGTTTAAACACTGTGAATGGTGGTTTATTGCTGAAACGCTGACACCTGCTGGCGGAGGACAAAACTGCGGTTCTTCACTTCAGAATTGTAAACTCCATTACTGTTTATAACACACCCTCGACTTCCCAATCCCTTGCAATGAGAGGTGCCCAAACTTTGCCTGAAATCTAACTAAAATAATGTCCGTGGGGCGAAAATTTATGTTGCATTGTATCAAACGTTATATTAAATTTAGAGTTGCCATGGTTTCTCTCATTTATGATGTGATTTCAAAAAATAAATAGATAACATAACACTGTAACTTGCTTAACTAATGCAGTTCTATTTATAAAGTTCAAGTACAGTAAACATTTTACAACAGTGAGAAACAATCAAATGTATATTACTATAGAGTTATATTTAAAGACAATATTTAAAACCAAGGACATTAAAAAATACACACACACACACACACACACACACACACACACACACACACACACACACACCCCTTTTCTATTTTTTTATATATGGCATGGTGGCCCAACTTTAGCTTTTGGGTTCTAGTTTGGGCATCTCTCTTCTAAAGTGTACCACTTTAATGTAATATCAAGACAATATACACACTATTTATTAGTTTCCTTCACCTAGTTCATCCTTCAAGTTCATTCACCTACTTTAGCTAACAAGTTAATTTGTAAATGATTATTCCTTCATACTTGCATGCCAGTAAGGCAGCTGATGGCATTCTATAAAGATTCAATATTTTTAAACCATGAACACATTCACTTTAGCTTGTATGTGAGGTAGCATTCATGATAACTAGTCAGTGTGCTAATTAGCTTTGATCATCAAAATGCTCCCCAAGAGGCATAATACAAGAACCATACAGTTAACCATATAAAAACATTACAAAGTTAGATTATTTATATAAAATGGAATGACTCCTAAATAGCCAAAATGACAATAAACAATTTATGAGGTAAAGTGTTAATAATAATAACAGCTAGTTTTTATCAGCTGGCATGCAAATGAATTGGTGATACTTCATTTAAGCAAGATGAAAGTGGAAGTGAGGAAGTGTTAAAAGCAGGATTGGAACTTGACCGATTTCTGAAGTGAACAATAAGTTTAGCGGTTACAATCGTGAATCTTATTATTATTTACAGGAAGTTCATGTCACTTCCTCTGTATATAAATATAAATTGCTATTTGAGTTATTTTTGGTTTTGTTTATTAGTCGAATATTTAATATTTGTTAAATATTTTGCTTTAAAATCTATACGCACACGCAAACACTGCTGTTTGTCTCTCTGTTGATAGCAATGCCACAGTGATGAGGTGAAGGGCGTTAACTTAGCAGGGACATTGTGCGTTTACACACTATTGTTCAGGTGTTTTAGTACTTATATCTGTTTTTACTTTTCTATTAAAACTGTCTTAAATAATGCATCCATAGTGCACTAGCCCTAATGAATGCAGTAATCTGCTTTCACTGGAGATCCAGTGCACTGTTAACACTGATGAAGTTTCTATATGGACTTCAATTGCCCCCTGAACCACAGGTTTTATAAACTTTTGAACCAGGAGCTTAGTTGTTTTACTGAGTGAGCATACAAATCTGCAGATCTGCTTCATTTGCTTTTTACTGCAGAGTTGATGCTTTTCTCTGGACATGGAACGGGGTGGAATGTGCTCTTCTGTATACAGCTGATCATATACTATCTTTACAAAATAGAAACCTTGTGCTTGGATTTGAATCTCTGGTTCCTCAGACTTTTACCAGACATTCTGGTCAATTTTGATGGTTCTGGAAATAATTGATTCCTTGGACAGTTTGAAAACCTTTGGTTTCTCAGGTAGATCCAAATCTATGTTGTTCTGGTTAGTGACCAGGTTAACAGATTGTTGATTTGCTTTTTTTGCTTTTTTTTTATTGATTTAAAGAAAACAATCTGAATAACTGAATCAGCCTTGTGTGATTTAAAGAAAGGTTTTAGATCCGTGTGAGTAAAACTGCCTTCAATTTCTCAGGAATTACAAAGCAATGCACTGAAGAGAGTATGTAAATGAGAATGCAAATGAATATGCAAAAAGAGTGGTAAATATTGTTGTCCTTTGTTTATTTTTGTGGAAGAAAGATAATATAATATTTGAAATTCTTAAATGGATAATTATAGAAATCTATATGATATAGAATTATAGTTTATTACACAGATATGGGTGTTAATGGGGCAATCTAACATTTCTAACACTGTTAATAAGCACAGATAATTGAATGCTGTACATTTTCTGTGGTGTAAAAATACGTGTTCAATAAACACAGAATATTCTAATAGCAATCTCTTATGGATCTTCTGGACCTTTATTAGTTTTGCGTTGTTTGTGTTGATGAAAGACTTGTTTTGTTTAAAGATTCATTAAGAAACTTCCTCACGACTGTAGAACAGTTCTAAGATGTTTTTGATATTATATATAATAAATATTAAATGAGCATATTATGCCTGTACAAGGAATTTAATTCATTATAATTATTATTATTAGTAGTAATAGTAGCCTGGTTTGGTCGTGGGGAATAGAATGCAATCATCATATTCCATGCACCGGAAGTGGAGGTAGAACCGGAAGTGATCGAACAGTGTCTGTTTTGATGGTGATCGTGGTGGTGATTTTATTGCAGGGCGATTAAGTTACATTTACAGATTGATGTCATTTGGTGAAACTCAGAACAGCGGGTGAGAGCTTATTATTCAATCGTTTTATTACTTTGTACTTAGGATTTTATCCAGAATAATATACAATCTGTAATAGCGGATTAGCTATCAGAGCGGCTAACACCTGCAGTTTTACAGTATGTTAGTCTTTAGTAACTGCAGCGTCCGGTATCTAATACAGGGATATGGAGTTTATTCCCACGTTAATTACAAAGTGATTATGGTGATCGGTGATCTGCTCGTTAATTGAACGGAGCCCGGATACTAAAGTAATGCTTATATTGGCTAACGTAGCTGATCAGGGGGGTTATACTGTATACCGGACTGCCTTACTTCTGCTGTGAGATTATTATCATTTATATGCACATTAGAAGAACATCATTATATACCCCACGTGTTTGTGCCTTTCGATCAGATTAGGATATTGTTTGGAAAACTGGTAAAGTGAAAGTAAGAACCAGTTTAAACCAGAATGTTATCTGTCCCTGACAGGAAATACATGTGGCAGAATACTTCTTCAGGGTCAGAAATATTACAGAGAAGGATTCGTACATAATGCAGGCTCAGGGATCACAGTCTAGTCATAGGGAAGGGCAGACACAAGCAAATATGGCTTCCAATGGAAGTGTGCAGTGTAACTGTGAAATTGTTGAGGTGGAGAGAGAAGCAAAAGGTGTGTGCTATCACTGTATCATTTGAAAGAGAAGTAAAAGGAAGAGTGTGTGCTATCACTGTCGAATTTAAAAGAGAGAAAAAAGCGAAAGAGAACGCGGTGTCACTGTAAAACTGGTTGAGGGTGAGACAGAGGAGCACTCTCCTTCGCTGTGATTCCCACATAGATAATGTTTTCTAAACTGCATGCACAGTTTCCTAACCTATCAGAAGTAAAGTGGTGTTAGTGTGGGAGAGCAGTCACACTCCTACTGCAGCTGCTTTCATTTTTACATTTGTTATTCTCTCTCACAATCCAATTAATGACCGGGTCACCTGACAATTACATACACTCCACATCAATATCATTTATTAATTTTCTCAGTTTTTTTTATTTATTTTTTTATTGTAATTGTTATTATTGCTTTTTTAAAATCAATTTATTATTTATATCTGCTGATGCATTGTCAATGTTGTATGTAAACAGTCATGCTAGTAAAGTACTTTATAACTGAATTGAGAGGGAGAGAAACACAAGCAGTGTGTCTTTTCTTACTCCTGTGTTTCAGATACAGATCAACAATATGTTTAGAGAAATAGACATACAGTAACGGAATTTCCTGGATAAATTTAAGCAGGAAAACAATCAATTACTTTGTACCTTGGAACATAAAAAGCTTTAAACATCCTCATCTGCGCATGTCAAAATAAATTTTCATATTTCATTCTGTTGGTTGATCAAACCTCAGATACTAATATCACTGTGCAACACTTTTAATAATATATGTTGGGAATGTTGCACATTTTTATTTTTAGGATCTAATTTATTATTATTTTTTTATCTTCCGTGGCATCTAAATATACCAGTAATTTTCAGGGAAGTGGGAAAAAAAAAAATAGATTTACATTTTCAGCCAGAAGTTGCATGGAATGATTTGGAAGTGTGTATATTTGTCCAGGCGGCGTAGTAAATGGGACCAGGCCGCTCCGTCTTCTGGCGCTCTGGATGCCGCCGCTGCCGTCGCTGCCAAAATCAATGCCATGCTGGTGGCTAAAGGCAAACTGAACCCAGCACAGATTAACACACACACACCCGGGGACACGGTGAGCACATGCACACACTTGGGGACACAATAAGAACACAAAAGCAAACTTGGGGAAAAGTAAGGACCTGAATACATTTGGTAACATCATGAGGGAATAAAGTGAGAACAAACACACACACTTACATACACAATAAGGACACAAACACATACATGGGGACATAGTGAGGACTGAAACACACAAACACAATCACACGGTGATGATTCGAAATGTTAACAGAGCATATGTTTGTTTTTTCCTGTATTTGTCAATCCCTTTTTTTGTCTGTAGGCTGCAGGTGGAGGAACTAAGAACTCAGCAAAGGCAAGGGATGACCTGGTGGTGGCTGAGGTGGAGATAAACGATGTGCCACTCACTTGCAGGAATCTGCTGACCCGAGGACAAACGCAAGATGAGGTCAGAGGTCACGCCTACTTTACACCAACATGACACTAGAGTGGGAGACACACTGTAGGAGACACACTAAGTGTGTTATTTGTTCAGTGATAGCTATGTGATTGTAATTTCTGTAAAATGTGTGTGTAGATCAGCAGGGTGAGTGGGGCAGCTGTGTCCACCAGAGGGCGCTACATGACCGCAGAGGAGAAGGCCAAAGCTCTTCCCAGGTGCTACACCTTAGTAACAGGACCATCTTATCATTGTTTACAGCTTCACATGCAACAGCAGGTTACTGCTGTATTCAGCGCAGTCTTTATCTCCAGGGTGATATCTGCTAGAAAGACTGTGTACTTCAAATAAAATTTTTATTTGTCACATACACATACATACAGTACGACATGCAGTGAAATGCTTTTTACGTCTGTGTTAAGCATAAAAAGGAATAGAATTTAAGGATAAAAATAAAACCTAAAAAAGGTAGATAAATAAAAAGTTAAAAACTATATAAAATATAAATCTATCTATCTGTGTGTGTGTGTGTGTGTGTGTGTGTGTGTGTGTGTGTGTGTGTGAAAATATATGGATTATACATGGATGTATAGGGCAGATATTGACAGTACAAATTAAAGTGATTTAGTGATTGTCCTTAAAGTGGCACTGGCTGTGCAGGTCCAGAGTTGAAGTGTCTCTTGCAAAAAAAAAAAAAAAAAAGGTTGTGCAGAGATGAGTGAAGATGGAGAAAGAGGTCCAGTACTAGATCCTGGGTGTTTCCTCGTTTAAACTCTGAATGGCCTACATGAAGCTTCTTCTCATTCTCTCTGTGTTTGCATTTAAGGAGCGGAAGCGTTTTCCTGAACGCAGCAAAGAAAATAGTCTGTTGTTGGGATGGCTGAGGTCCTTCACAATCTTCCTGGCTCTGGTCCGGCACCGTGTGATGTAGATGTCCTGCAGGTCAGGGAGCTCGGTGCGGATAGTACGTTCAGCTGACCGCACCACCCTCTTGAGGGCTCGCCTGTCCTGCATGGTGCTGTTCCCGAACCAGGAAGTAATGCTACCCGTCAGAACGCTCTCAATGGTGCAGGTCTAGAAAGTTTTTAGCACCTGGGAAGGAAGTTTAAAGTCCCTTAAGCGTCTCAGATGGTACAGACGTTGCCGTTTCTTCTTCACCAGAGTGTTGATGTGAGAGGACTAAGACAGGTCCTGTGTGGTGTGAACACCTAGGTACCAGAAACTGTCCACTCTCTCCACTTGGGTCCCGTTGATGTTTAGCGGTTGGTATGACCGCTCCTGCTTTGTGCTGAGGTCTACTATCAACTACTTAGTCTTGCTGACATTCAGGAGAAGATTGTTCTCCTGGCAAGGTTTTTAGTCTCCTGTAGGTAGGCCGTCTCCTCGTTGTTGGGGATCAGGCCCACTACAACAGTGTCGTCAGCAAACTTGATGATGGAACTTTATCTCAGTGTTTATCAGTCTTTATCTCCAGGGTGATATCTGCTAGAATGACTGTGTACTTTGTAAATGTTTTCTGGTTAGTACTATTTTTCTGATTAATGTTAATTATTGCTGACTTGTGTAGTGTAACAGTGATGGTGACTTCTTTGTTTCAGTGACCGTCCACTCTACCTCCATGTCCAAGGCCAAACCAGAGAGCTTGTGGACAGTAAGTTCACGTCATTCTTCCTGTGAATGAGTGAGTGAGTGAGGTGAGTGAGGTGAGTGAGTGAGGTGAGTGAGTGAGGTGAGTGAGTGAGTGAGAAGGAGGTACAACAAAAATATTCAGATGTGACTTGGTAGCTACTGACTAAATATTTGTCAGAATATGTTTGGTACATTACAAGAAATTAAGTAATTGAAGTGTGTGTGTGTGTGTGTGTGTGTGTGTGTGTGTGTGTGTGTGTGTGTGTGTGTGTGTGTGTGTGTAGAGGCTGTGAACAGGATTAAGGAGCTCATCACTAATGGAGTGGTTAAAGCGGCAGTGTCTCAACCCCCTCCCTCTATGCTGCCTCCCGCAGGACCCAAACCTCACTGTCCTGGGGTAATAATATACACAAACAGAATGTGCTGTAGCTGCTTGCTTGAGAGCCATGTTCATCAATTAGGGTATGATTTTAGGGAAACAGAGATCAGTATGTGAAGTGAGACATTTAAATATTAACGTACAGACTCCAACTTTTAAATATCAGGGAACAACATGTATCATAAATGTATCGTGTAGATCAGATTAGAGTTCTCATCACTTGGAACCCACTCGTCCTGCTGAGGATGGCTCCACATGGACAGCCTTCATGAGATTAGAGTGGATGGTGCCATTTTGCCATTCACCTCTGCTTGTTCACTAGGGATATGTTGATCAATTTCAATCCTAAATCCGTGTATTTCTGTAAATTTGCTTTGTGACGATGCTCATTGTATAAAAGGGCTATGCAAATAAAATGTAAATGTGTCGAATCAGGACGTCCTGATTTGGGAATCATTCCCAGTGTATTGGAGGTGAACTGTGCATGTCTGACTGCCTCTCGTACTTCTTGTGTGTTTTTAAGGTGAAGGTGTTTGTGGGACTGGACCATGCTCTTCCTGGTTTCTCGGTGAAGGAGCGGGTTGAGGGACCAAACTGTTTTTACTTTCAACACATCCAGAACGAAACAGGAGCCAAGCTCTTCTTGCGTGGTCAAAGGTCGGGCTGCATTGAGCCAGCATCTGGGCGAGAGGCTTTCGAGCCAATGCACATCTATATTAGTCACCCTAAACCAGAGGGTATTGCTGCTGCTAAGACGCTCTGTGAGAACTTGCTGCAGACGGTAAGTACATACACACTCACACACACACACACACACACACACACACACACACACACAGAAAAACACAAAGAATAGAATTCTGCTAATTGGCTGCTGCTTTTTTTCTCAGGTACATGCAGAGTATTCCCGCTACCTAAATGAGATGAGTGCTGTAATGCCCACACAAGGTCACCATCACCATTCATCACCATTTTCATCACCATCTTCATTATAAGCTTTATTATCACCATCATGTCCTTTAGCATAACTATTATTAACACCATTATCCTTATACTCCACATTATCAACTCTATTGTCATCATCTATTTCCTCATAGCCTTCAACTCTCATAAAATCTTTAGTCATGACCTAAATTCTTTTCATTGCAACCGCCTCTTCATTATAAACTTCATCAGCATCAACACATTCTTGGATCTCAAAAACCTCATTATTATTATTATTATTATTATTATTATTATTATTATTATTATCCATACCTTCAACATAATCTTTAACATTATAACCATCATTATTAAACTATCATAAACTGTATCGGTATGATCAAAACATGTATCATAACCCCTCATTATTCTATTCATAATCATTATACCCATCATCATAATTATGTCCAACAACATTAAAATCATTATAAACCTCATCATAACAGTCATCATCAAGACCTCCACACTTTTCTAATTTTGTGTGTGTGTGTGTGTGTCTGTTTTAGGTTTTCTCCCCCCTCCTGGAGTAAATGGTATGCCCCAGTATTACTCCCCTCCTGTGCCCCCTGTGGCCCCAGCGCCAGCTCATTACCCCATTCCCCCTCCGACAGTATTGAACACTGCAGCACCAGAGCCTACAGTACCCCCTACTGCCCCATATCACATCACACCCCCACTCACGGCCAACCACACACAGGTAAGTTACCCACGTGCACATGTAATGTGAATGCGTTAGTTGTACTTGGTATTGTTTTGTTTGACCAGATCCGTTATTTTCCTGTTTAGCCCCTCCCACCAGCAGTGTATCCACTTGTGGCTCCACCCCAACATATGATTCCATCTCCCGTCAAGCCTGCAGCTCCACCTCCCTCCAAACCTGTGTCTCAGACAAAATCAGTGGCTCCACCCCCTGCCCAGAAACGCCGCTTTACTGAGGAAGTGCCTGAGGAGAGCGATACCGGCCTGCTGGGATACCAGGTACACACACCATCTCACTCTGTGCCTCTGTCTCACACTGCCTGTCTCTCTTACACATTTCCTCTCAGTCTTTTTTACATATTCATTTTAACTATAAACCAGTCTTGTTATTTTTCTCTGTCATTATCTCTTCGTTTTTCTCACTGTCCTTGTGGCTCTCTTCCAATGTTGTCTCTTTCTCTCACTGTTTATCTTCTTGTGTCACTGTTCCTTATTTTCTTACTTTCTTTGTCTCTGTCTCTCTGTTTGTCTCCCAGTTTGTCTTAGTCACTTTCTGTCTTTTTAAGAGCCTCTCTCCATGTCTTTCTCTCTCTCTCTCTCTCTCTCTCTCTCTCTCTCTCTCTCTCTCTCTCTCTCTCTCTCTCTCTCTCTCTCTCTCTCTCTCTCTCTCTCTCTCTCTCTCTCTCTCTCTCTCTCTCTCTCTCTCTCTGTTAGTCTGTTTGTCACTCTCCCAATCTCTGTCCTCGCTCATCTCTCTCTAAAACCGCTTGTGTTCTTGACCCTCTGTCTGTCTCATACTTGGCTAAAACCCATAACACTATACTTTTATAAGTTAAACTACTTCTAAGTGCTGGTGAGTAAGAGTACACACACACACACACACGCACACCACAGTACAAACACACACGCATGTGCACACACACCACTGTACACTCGCACACGCCACTGAGGGCTGACGTGTGGCGAGTGTGGCTTCTGTACATTGCTCAGTGTACATGTGTGTGTATACACCTGTGTGTGTACCTGCCTGTGCGTGTGTTGTGTAAGGATGTGTGTTAATAGTATTGTGTGTTTTTCTGCTCATAGCATGGACCCATTCATGTGACTAATTTAGGTTCAGGCTTCTCAGTGGGCAGCCCAGAGACTGCAGGAACACAACACAGCATTTCTACTTCCTGTGGGGAGAGACAGGAGAGAGACAGGTACGTACATACACACAGTGCCTGTTATTTTATGAAGTGAGGATAGGAGTGGACAGGAGAGCAATGAGGACCTGAGACGGGAATGACCTGGAGAAAGATTTATTTGAGAGAGACAGGAGTAGGAGACATACGTGAGGGGGAAACAGTGTGAGTCAGGAAAGGGTATGAAAAAGAGAGAAAGACATGAGTGTGATGAAAAATGTGGGAGAGACAGGAATAGGAAAGGAGAAAGAAGTAGTAGAGGAGCCAGATGGCAGTGTGATGTAATACAGATGTCCATCTCCAGTAGGCAGATGATGCCCCCTCTACCCCCTCCACTGAGCAGTCGAATGAAAGAGCAGAAAAGTGACGAGAGAACACACATCTCCCTGGGTAAGACACATACTTATCATATATCTCTGATACAAGCAATGTCAGCCATTGTTTGTTGTGGACTCTCAGAAGCCCCTTTCCTTCTCCTTCTCGGATTGGCTGGTGGATCCGTCAGTCCCTCCCTCTCTCAAACGGATGGCTTGCGCGTCCGTGTGTGTAGACGTGAGGCTAACTGTGCTCTCTCTTGTGTTTGTGTGTTCTCTCTCTCTCTCTCTCTGTGTTTTTTTCTTTTTCATGATCCATGGGCTGATGTGGTGGGGGTGGGACCACCTTCCTTTCTACTTCCTGATTGGATCCCTTCAACATTATCCCCCACCAACCGACCAATGAAAACCGTTCTTCATTCTTCACAACTGCTGATGGTCAACACCGTGTGTGTGTATGTGTTGCATTGACTATTTGCTGCTATGCCGGCTGGTTCTCTCTCTCTCTCTCTCTCTCTCTCTCTCTGTCTTTCTCTCTTTGTCTGTCTGTCTTTCAGCTCCTCAGGTAAAGCGCATCAGGACGGGGTTGGTGTCTTACTCTGGAGATTCTTCTGATGAAGAGGAAGAGCTTGCATCTCAGAAATTGGGTGAGGCCAATGTAGTTGGCTCCTCCCATTCAACATGGACTGCTGGGACATTTAGATGTCCTGCCTCCTCTCAGCCAAAACAGCCCAAAACACAGACCACACAGTCAATGCCTTTCTGGATGGCACCATGAGAGGGAGGTGTAACACACACACACACACACACACAAAAACACACACACACACTGCCTTGTGACAAGAATTTCCTGGGCACAGATTAAGTTATGTTTTATCCACCAATTGTAAACTTTGTAAACAATTGTGACATTATTAGTTTTTCTTTTCTGTAGATATATTAAGACAGCTGTGTGCTAGTACAAGCTCGCCATCTCTTTTGCAATTGGTTGATAAAATGTAACAAATGTGGCTTTGTTACAAACCAGAGACACCTGTTACATGGCTGCATCAATACACTACACACCCATTTCTGTTTCTTTCTGCTTACAGTAATCGTGAAAAACATTCATTAATGTGTAAATAAGTCATGTAACAGACAGGACGTGATGTACAGGTGTAATGTAATGAACTGGAGAACAGTGTGAGTGTTTATTTCTCAGAATAAACTGCTTTATCTTACATCTGTTTGGTTGGTTTGCTTATGGTTAACACACTTTGATGTACCACATACACAGATGCACACTAGGCATGTGCATCTCCATAACTGGTGCGATTTGCATCCCAAAGCATATCCAATGATACAATACAATTTAAAGATAGCTATGAAGCAGCTACCGATGCAATGCGATATGTTTATGCACCCCTATTACAGTGTGGTGCAATCCGATTTCGATTTGATGCACCACAATGCGATACGGTGCAATGGAAATATTATGATTCTGACAAATTCAGTATGGTACAGATAGTTCGCTTTTATTGCTTTGCTTCAGACAGACAGCAAATTATTAATTTACTTCTAAGTGCCTTCTGACTTCTAATGTATCACAAACAGACCTTAGTAGTGCAAAAAAAAAATTTAATAAGACCAGACATTCTGTTCTTATTCTGTCTCCAGGAAGATGCATCTCTACCTCTGTTATGTTAATCTGTATTCTATGTCACTTGCAGGAAATTCCTCGGTCTCCGTAGTGTTGTGATACATCATATTCACATAGCAGCAGTGGTGCTGAGAGAATGCGGTTTGAAAAACAGTATAGTGAGGAGAAATCAATCTACATATTAAATATTATTCACAAATTATTGGCCACTTTATAAAAAATAAAAGTGCAGCTCATCTATAATAATATATAAATAAATAGGTTTTTTTAACCGATGCAAATATGTTACAAATTATGCTTTGTGATACAAATACCAACTTGTATAAGATACAAGTTCAAAACACACTTTTTTAAAATTGATGCATCACATTAACTTTTTTGCTCGTGCACCGAAGTGAATCAGTGAATTGTTACATCCCTAACACGCACGCATTTTTCGGGCTAATTAGTGACCCCAAGTGGACATATGGTGAATCTATGCACTGGTAAACAGGACAACATTAAAGTACAAAAACCAAGAACATGCTGATAAGTGGTTTCCAGGTGTGTACAGGTGAGGGTTTGTCACAAGGTTATACTGAAGGGTGAAGCTTTGTTGCTTCATTAATAAAGAATTATTCAAGGAGATTGTTGAACGTTACAGGGATAAACAGATTATAAAATACGGTTCTCTTTTATCATCTCGCGTTCAAGATCCACCTATGGGAAGGGCATCCGTTCCTGACCTCTGCAGAAGCATCCAATTGCACCACGTCTGGCTTGACAGACAGGAGCGCGTGCCCAATGGCAGGTAAGGGAACGCCCCTTACCCGAGTGCATAAGGCACCTGCACGCGCTACCTTTCCTCGGTGAGCATGTTCACTTCTCGTGCAGCAAACGGGGCAAACTTAGTGGATCTCTCCACTCGATGTTTCAGAGAACCGGGGTTACGAACAGTAACTTATTGATTTATGTTAGTGCTTAAGTATATCCATAAAAAGCAAACCAAGGGTGACTGCGGCACGGAAAACCCGCCTAAGATGGTATGCGGGAGAAACCAGACTCAAAAGGGAACCCGTCCTCGTCTGGGTAGCACTGAATGTCCATTCATTATAGTTCCATTATTTTTATGTGTACTGTTTATTGATGGGTCCTTAAATGCAGAACTATTCATATTAATTGCAGTCCAAATCCATCCTAATAGTTGTTGAGTTGCTCATTAACTGTGGATCTTTAGGATTTTTGGGTAGATCCGTCCTCAGCTGCACAGAGAAAACTCCATCCAGAGGTACAGCTTCAGGCAAATCCGAAAAGAAGAAAAGGACAGGATGACCGGAGCAGTAACAGAGGAAGCTTAAAGCCAATAATCTTTTTCTTACTTCTTTCGGGTTCTCCCATTAGGGGTCCCCACAGAGGATCATCCGTCTCCATTCCCCCCTGTCCTCTACATCTGCCTCTGTCACCCCAACTACCTGCATGTCTTCCCTCACCACATCTGGGAGACTCCCCTTGGCCTTCCTCTTTTCCTCCATCCTCAGCATTCTCCCACCGATATCCCCCATGTCCCTCCTCTGCACATGTCCAAACCATCTCAATCTCACCTCCCTTACATTGTCTTCAAAACGTCCAACATGCACTGTTCCTCTAATAAACTCGTTTCTAATCCTGTCCATCCTCATCACTCCCAACGAGATCACAAAGTCGCTGTGATGGTGTAGCAAAGATAATGCGCAATAAAAAAACTTGTACTTCGATTTGACAGGAGCTGCTCAGTCTTCCTACTTCTGTTTTCTCATTTACATTCTCAGCATTTGCCAGATGCCCTCATCCAGAGCGACTTATTCATACAGCTGAGCAGCTATGGGGTTAAGGGGCCCAGGAGTAACAGCATGGTGTAGCTGGGATTTTAACTCCCAACCTTCAGATCCATATCCATAGTTGTTTTCTGGGGGAGGTGTGTGTGTGTGTGTGTGTGTGTGTGTGTGTGTGTGTGTGTGTGTGTGTGTGTGTGTGTGTGTGTGTGTGTGTGTTCAGTATGAGCATTAGTGGCTCGTCACATTAACAGACTCAAGATTTGTGTTTTGCTTTTCTGCTGTGACAATGCAAACAAATACCCATATGGCTCCACATATTTACTTTTTCTGTTGTAAATCCATTAAATCTGTGGTTTTTCATCATGCTACAGTCTCTGATTTACTTTGGTATGAAACTAGTTTTGTTTTGGTTAGAAGACAACACTTTACACATGTAAATAGTTAACAATTCCATGTTTTAATGACTTTATTTTGACTGAAATTCTGATGTAGTCCAGAGCTGACTGCTTTGACTCAATATGCTCCACACCTCTGAACCTTTAATATAGTTTGTGTATTTATTTATTTATTTTTTCGTTCTAGGTCAAGTAGAGACTCAATTTGAATGAAAAATGATTTTAGAAGAAGCTGCTTCTCTCCTGAATAGTAGCTCAACAAAAAAAATTTTGCTTGGCGCAACAAGTTGTAATGTGGTCCCCCTTGTGGACATTGACCTCTACTACAACCTGTGTAGTGGAGGGGTGGAGTTATTTATGAGATGTTCTGACTTTTAGTTACATTTTCTCAAATAAAATTCAAATAGTAAAAACTATTGATGTGATGAGTGACTGTTTACTTATATATGTCAACTTGTATGCCTGTATGTTTCGATTGTGTAAAGCTGTTACATCCCCAAATGTTACACACACTATTGCTGCTGTATATTGAAACAAGTTTTAAAGTAACTTCTTTATCTTAGATGACGCACAATTCTGCTATTTGCACTACCATGCACTCTCACACTTTATGTACATTACTGATCTGCCATATACTCTGTATATTGTGTTCTATTTACTACTCCTATAGTCTGCATTGTCTCGTAGAGTCTAAGATAAATTTATAGTGTTATTTATGTCTCTACCTTTGAGAGTCAGCTGGAACTAAATTCCTGATTGTCAACACATTTGGCCATAAATCTGATTCTGGGGAAAAAAAATGTCATTAATAATTAATAGTATACATCTGGACTCTACTAAGGGGTCTGGGAAGGGCTTGTTTTGGAATGTTATGATCACTATTAATAATATTATCTGTATTAAGACTAGATGTAAACATCATAAGCTATTGTTTTTTTGTTTTTTTTATTTATCAGGGCTGAGTAATAGTTATGCTAAGTCATTTACATTCCTGAAAAGAAAAGAATCATTCGAATGGAATCGGTTGAGATTAAGAATCGAATCATTGGAACTAATTCACTCGAGTCACTAAAATGAATCGATTTGTAACATCAGATGGAACGTTTTGAATGCGCCGATCTTCGCCCCGCCCACTCGGAGTTCCCATTCGTCCTTCACGACGAAGCCCATCCTCGTTCGATTGCGCCAACCAATGAGATCCTTTGACGTCATATGAAGCTTTCCGAACACGCTCCTCGACAAAGCGTCCGAAAAGTCTTCCGGGATATGAAGTGTACAAATGGTCGTATTAAACCTGTATCGAAGCGAAAAAAAACTACAATACCCAAAACCCCTCCCAATTTTGGTACGTCGAGTCTTACGGCACCCAGCAGGTAAAATAAAACTGCACCCAGGGTTGGCAGAGTAATGGTTTGTGGTTGTCATTAACCCAAGACAAGGACGAGGACAACATGGTGAGATATCATTTTATTTGAATGTTTCAGAAAGGAGATTTTTCTTCAGTTTGTTTCTCTACAATCATGTTTTTGTCTCAGCTCGCTGTAGGAAATAAGAGTATGTGTTTATAGAGAATATTTAGTCTTTCAGCTTGTGAAGTAATGTAAGGTTATTGTTTAATTGCCTGTAATAAAATCAGCCTGCATATTTAAATAAGGTTTTTTTTGTTGCTAAATATAATAAGACAAAGTTGGATTTTAGGCCCACGAGCATCTCATTATGATGTAAAATCAACAGGCTGGAAGATAAATGTGTTCATCACCTTGATTCTGCATTCTTTGTTTTCAGGGAGACAGAAGCTGCAGTAAAGCTGGTCACCTGTCAGACCCACAGCTTTTTGACCTATATTTTGAGAAGCTGCTGTGTGAGTTGACAGAGCAGGATTTCACAGACCTGGTACTTGCTGATGCAGTGAACAGACTTAGAGAGGTGAGTTCTACCTCTTCATGCATTGATGTGGAGATGGAGAGAGAGAGGGAGGTTATTACCGATACAATTATGGGTCTTCCTCTTTGCATTTCCTGACCTTATAAACAGTCATCACATATATTTCTTCCACGGTTTTGCACCAAAAATATTGTCGAAACCATTGCTAAGTTCATGAATGAGATTAATTAGTTACCATAACATGCTGATGAAAGTTCATTAATTCATTTTCTCATCAATTCAGTATGTATTATAGTTCATTAATTGCTCATGCACAGCAACAAACAATTATAGAGAATGACATCTCCCAGCTTACAGTATTACCTTCAGGATAAGGTCACTCATTTTTTACATTTCTGACAATAAAAATAAAAGTTATGGTTTGCGATATATTGTCTTTAGACCATAAGAAAAGGCAAGAACTATATATATATATATATATATATATATTGACTTAAAAAATGTCCAACAGTAAGAAACAACAATATTAGAATAGGGCATTAGGCTCTTTCATATACAGTACTGTGACTTTTTTTTTTTTTATTAAAATTTTTTTTTTAATTCCTGCCTTTGAATATTTTAGTACTTTTATTTTAGTTGTTTATTGCGCTCTATGGTCTTCAGGTACTGCGGTACAATGCCACAGGAGGCAAGAGGAACCGTGGCCTGTCTGTGATTGGTTCACTTCGTGAGTTGATTCCACCCTCCAAGTTGTCACCTGAAGATGTGGAAAATGCCCTGTTGGTTGGATGGTGCATTGAACTGGTAACTGGTGAATTTGGATATTTTCTTTGTCCTTTCCTTGCTGGAATAGGGAATAGAAATATTTACCAGTTGACAAGCAGACACTGCTGTAATTTGCTCTAAGAGCATTTATCATATGGCATACATTTAAATGCAAACAACATTTCCCCGATCATGAGATCATAATAACCATCGATGTGTGTCCATTTCTAAAATCTGTTTTTCTTTTCTGTTCTTTTATTTCTCTTTCCTCTTCAGCTCCAAGCTTTCTTCCTGGTAGCAGATGATATTATGGATGCATCTTCAACACGAAGAGGGCAGCCATGCTGGTATAAAAAGGTAAGCCTGAGTGAGCCATGTGTCTTGTAATAACATTAATAAAATCCGACTTTTGTATAAATATAAATTGATCATGATGACCGCAGCTTGCATTACATGTAATGTTATGTAGTCAGGAGAGTTTTTTAAATGATGGAAAAAAATAAATACATTTCGTAACACCCAATGACAGATTCTGTAGCTGTGAATGGCAAACATGATATTTAATGTGTGTCTATTTAATGATCTATGTGCAAGTTAATTTGTAGATGAAGGCCCATCTAATTTTGATTCTATGTACCTACCAGAAGTGGAGTTGCTGAAAAAGGAAAATGTAATATTTAGGAGATTACCTTTATAGAGTTACTGGGATTGTGTTACTAAGTGCTCTTAATGCAGAGTGCAGTATTAGATTACTGATTTATGTCAATGTTTTCTTATATCAGGAAGGTATTGGCCTGGATGCTATTAATGATGCTTTTCTCCTGGAGGGGTCCATCTACCGCCTTCTGCGAAAGCATTGCAGAGGGCAGCCCTACTACGTCCATTTACTGGAGCTTTTTACTGAGGTGGAAATCCTTCATTAGTCAGACATTAGAAACAATCTTATGTCTTCACATAGGTTATTTGTGAAATCGCATCCAAATGCTTAGTGATTATTAAACTGAAGGTTTACTTAGTAATGTCCTTAACTGGGGCGTGTCATTTGCTGCAGACATCGTTCCAGACAGAGCTGGGCCAAGCCCTCGACCTGATGACTGCACCCCCAAACAAGATCGACTTAAACCGTTTTACCATGGACAGGTGAGACTGTATGGCTTATTGTTTAGGAAATCTATAAATGAGAAGTTGTAAATAACGCAGAATCCCGTGCAAAATATTAACAATTGACGTGAAACGTGTCCGTGTGCATCATCGTCAGTATCTTCTGTCTTTTGACTTTAATTGATTTGTTTTTGTTTCAGGTATAAAGCTATAGTGAAATACAAGACTGCATTCTACTCGTTTTATCTCCCAGTGGCAGCAGCCATGTACATGGTGAGTGTATGGTAAACTTAATTAACCCATAGAGTAAATTTCTAATTACGATGAAAAAAAATATTATGTATTATATGTTCTCAGAATGTTTACATATCGACTTAACACTGGTAGTTTGTATTCTGTGGATTGCATTGAACAGATAACTTTTGACTCAAAACAGCCTTCGTTTTTCATGGCATTGTTTTCACAAGATGTTGAAATAATTTCTTCGAGATTCTGGTCCATGTTTATATGATTGCATTTTGCAACTCCTGCAGATTTTTATATATCTGGTGACTGGAAAGGCCACTAAGGAACGTGGTGCATTATCATGCTGAGAGTAGCCATGAGAAGATGATAAACTGTTGACAATGTAACAATACAAATATTGTGAGGCATTGATGAAATGACTGATGATTGGATTAAGAGGCTGAAAGAGGCCATTCCACGAAAACATTTCCCACACAATACACCACCTCCACCAGCCTGAACTGTTCATGCAAGACTCAAGGATTCATGCTGTAGGCACCATATACTGACTCTGCCATCTGTGCGCCCCAGCAGAAATCCAGATTCATTAGACCAGGTTGCGTTTTTGTAGTTTACGACGGTTTAGATTGATGAGTGTGTGCAGATTGCAGCCTCAGGTCTCCTACACGCTCTTTTGCTGTTAAATCTCATCTGCCTCGTGTATTGAATGTGTTGTGTTTTTTGCTCAACACGATTGTGTAGAATGTCTATCCAAGTTATCGTAGCCTTTAGCTAGTACCAGTCAACCCTTGATACGAATGTTATAACCACATGATTAATAATAATTCACAAGCAAATGCATTCCATTACACTGATTTGACTGTCAGTGGTTTATTTGGGAGGTGAAAGTGCACGATTTGCACGTTTGTATGCACGAACCACTATAAAGGACACATTTTAAATTGTTTTGAATATAATATTTAAATATATATTTTGAATTATTATTTCATCGTTACACCCCTTTTCTTTGTATGCATTGCAATGTAAAGAAGAGAACTGGATGGCGCTGATGTTAAATTTGTTGTTGCATTCACTACAGGCAGGAATTGACAGTGACGTGGAACACAACAATGCTAAACTCATCTTGCTTGAGATGGGCGAGTTCTTTCAGATTCAGGTACCAACATATATTAGCCTTCTAGCTACACTTGTACTAAATATATTTGCAATTAATTTCCTTGTGTCCATAATATAGCATGGTTTGCATATCCTGCCTTGATTACTCTTTGTTAGGATGATTACTTGGATTGTTATGGTGACCCTGCAGTAACAGGCAAGATTGGCACTGACATTCAGGACAATAAGTGCAGCTGGCTTGTGGTGACAGCACTGAGAGTGATGACTCCTGAGCAGAGGGTGGAGCTAGAGGTGAGAAAGTGACTAAAATTGATTAATCGGTTTCTTACATACGTCACTGACAAACAAGAAATGTGTGCTGACAAGGCACTGAGTCAGAGGGTAACTCTATCACTTCTGGTATCCCTCGTTCTGGATGTGTAAAATGCAGGAAAGAAACTGCTACAGTACTCTGTACCAAATAGCTTGATACACTCAGAAACTGTCTGTTCTTTTATAGCCCACTTTGTTTTTTATATGTGTTCAATTTAACAATGCCTTACTGTGTATTGCTGTGCCTCTCAGGGATGCTATGGCCGGAGTGATGCTGAGAGTGTAGAGCGGGTGAAGGCACTGTACGACACGCTGGACATGCCCCTCAGATACCACCAGTATGAGGAAGAGAGCTACCTGCGACTCCAAAAGCTCATCCAGGGTCACGCTCAAAACCTTCCCCACGCTGTTTTTCTGAACTTTGCCAAGAAAATCTATAAGCGGAACAAATGAGACTTTTTTTTTGTTGTTGCTTTTATTTTTTGCAAAAGTATAGAAAGTCTGTAAAATATGTTTAATGCAACACAGCACTAAAAAAGGAAAGCCATGATATATTTCTAGTTAGAAAGACGCTGGAATAATATTGAACCTGCCAGTTGTTATCAGCTCTGATAGCTAGAATGTTACAGTGTAACAACACTTGTACATTATACAAACCAAAAAGAAATGAATTTTATTTTTATATAATTATAGTTGTTCAGAAGGGGTAACAGCCGTCGTGTGCAAACGTAGTTGAGTGTAGTTCAGTTCACCGGGCAGTGATTGGTACCGATCTGACCTGTCACTCTTTTCTCCACAGTGGCTTCTTTATTTGGCAGAGTGCATTGTTTAAAGACTCAACTATCGCCCATTTTCTGAACTCAACTTAGAAATCCCCAAAATGTTCACCAGACCCACCAGAAGCGAAAGAGCTTTCTGCTTAGAACTGTTTAAAGATTTTGAAATGACTTACTGTATAAAAAAAAATAGACTATTTTAAATATAGTTTAATTTATAATATACAAGTGAAATGTGTTTCCAATCCCAGCCACTTTTAAGATGGATATCAATAAAACAGGATTATATTATATATAAAGTTGCTGTGTTTGTTTTCTTTAACAGTATTTTAAATAAATGTCAGTCTGTGGTTGAATAAGTTTGCTGTAGTGTAATATGTGTATAATGGCATTATAAGCACTCTAAAGTATTAAGGTGTTTGTCAGGCTAGTGCTGAAAGATAATCATTTTTATAATCAGTTTTAATATTAATTATATGTTCTTTATGGACTAAAACCACCTCTTTTTATATATTTCTAATCGTTATGAACTGGGCCTGCATCTAGTAAGCTGTAATTAATTATGGTGCAATGTATGACCTGTTTTATTCCATAAGTAGTGT
>NC_139574.1:28281834-28406834 GCF_946808225.1 Silurus aristotelis | reverse complement strand
CATTTCCATGCTCACCTGATGAGGGATATCCATCAGCTCCCCCATCCCCTTCTTCAGAGTTTATGGAGGGCAAGGTACCTAAGAAAGAAAAGGGCATTAAAGTAGATCTTTTGAACTTTTTGGACTCTGTTGATGAATTAGGCAAAGTGGATCACTTTTATCAAATTGTTCAACTAGCACAGTGGGAGCTCAAGGATGATGTGGAGCTAAGATATAGGCTAGTGCACCAAGAAAGACTTGAAAAAGTCAACAAACAGATAAGACTTATGCATCTGGAAAGACTACAAGAAGCTGGATTGGAATTTTCTGATGAAGATATTTCTGGTGTACTTGACGACATGGGCAATATTGACATTTCTTGGAAGCTTTATAAAAGCGGCAGATCGTGTGAATCCCAAGAATACAGTGATGCTGGGGTAGATATGACAGCCCCATCTGACCTTGATGAACCTCCTATTCCAGATTCCCTTGCATCATCACCTGCGAATCCTCCTCCCCGTCCACCCAAACCTCCAGCAAGACATGTCAGTGCCCACTCTGAAATGCACACATATATGAACATCAGTGGAAATACACCTTCAGTTTCCTCTACTTCCTCTCCAGCTAAAACTGTCAGTCTCTCAGTTTCCCAAACTTCATCTTCGGTGTCAAAACCCCCTGCATTGCCTCCACCACCATCACAGCCTGTTCCTTATTTCACCCTGTACACCGATTCACCTACACTCTCTTTAACCACTCCACCTATTCCACCTCCCAGAAGGCGGCATAAAGCCCGTCTGGAAGCTCAGAGGCTTGCTGAGCTTGAGAGACAGAAGACACCTCAGTCTCTTCCTGCTCCAACTTCTAGACCTCCACCTCTACCACCTCCACCAGCTTTGCCCTCTCCTCCTGCAATTCCACCACCACCATTGCTCCCACCTCCTCCATCATTCCATGCCCTGGATGTAGAGATACGGAAGCTGCTAGCACTGGCAGGGATTACCCAGGCTGAGTTGCTAAGGCTTAGCCCTGAGTTGGGGGTCTGTGTTGATGGGGTTTTGGACGAAGATACAATATCTGATACTTTTAACATCAAAGATATTTGTGTCAGTGAGACAAACAAAGAGAAGGGAGAGGATGTGAACAGGGGGAACATGTTTACCTGGAAGGAGCTGAGAGAAAGCAATAAGCTTGAGAAAGAGGACATACTCATAGATGGAAAAAAAGAAGAATGCAAGGACACATTCAGAACAACGTCTTTCACAGAGATGGCTAAGCGGTACCAGCAGAATGAAGGCAGTAGTAACTCTAGCTGCAACTGTGGCTTAAGGGATAATTCCAGCTTGACTACTGACTCATATTACAGCACATCCATTAGCAACAAACAGTTCACTAATTCAAGCTTTGGCACGTACGATTATGCCTCTGTAATTCCTGATTCCCCTCCTCCCCCTCCCCCTCCACGACCTTTACCCCCACGGCCAAAAATATTGCCCAAACCACCAGAACTTCCTCCTGTAAAGCCATGTGCTATTCCTGCTAATTCATCCCGTCCAGATAGATTTGATTGGTTGATAGCTTTTACTCCAGACACAGAGACGCCGCACCTAGAAGCGAGAAAACCATCCACTAATGCCACATCCCAAAAATCCAGCTCTGTTCCAAAAATCACTACATTTAAGGAACTGCGCAACAGAGGTAAACAGGCTTCCCTACTAACTCAAATCCAAAAAGAACCTGATACAACTGTCATTACCCCTGATCCAGATTTCTTGTATAACCTTAAATGGAGGAGAGAGAAGGTTGATGGGGATGGCACCCAGTGGGAGTACACTTCTCAAGCAAAGGCCGCATTTCTCCAGCCACCACCCACACCTGCCTCATTAGCTTTATTTAGGGAAATACGCCACTTGAATGTTCAGGAAAATGGCACTCTGGAACCTGTCTCTACGCAACAAATTAGTGGCTCAACTAATGAAAACATCCAGTACAACTTTATTGGTGACAGAAACAGAGAGCACTACAAGACAAAGGACAAAGACATGAGAGAGACAGAGGTGAGGGGAATGGCAGATGGTGGCCAACCATGGGAATCACGAACAAGATGTGAGTTACACAACATTCATTACTTTCTGGTTATTTTACATTTTAACATGATTGTTTATATGAAACAAAGAGTAAAAAAAACAAAAAAAAACAGTGCACTAGTGGCATACGGGAACATGATCTTATTGGGAAATGAATAATGATGAGTCAGGATAAGAAAAAGCCACTGAGTAACAACCACATGATAAGGGCAGTTATTTAAATAATAGCTTGTATGAAGGGTAGCTGATAAAATGTTTAAAGAAATCTCTACTGTCCTCTGTTGTTTCCTGTGATGTCATTTTAGGTTATTAAATTATTTATTTGCTCTGCAGGTCGATAGCTACCATCTCTCTCTCTCTCTCTCTCTCTCTCTCTCTCTCTCTCTCTCTCTCTCTCTCTCTCTCTCTCTCTCTCTCTCTCTCTCTCTTTCACTAATACACTCACAAATATGCACTCTGACAGTCTGACAGATAGATAGATAGATAGATAGATAGATAGATAGATAGATAGATAGATAGATAGATAGATAGATAGATAGATAGATAGATAGATAGATAGATAGATAGATAGTGAATTGTACTGTTCATGGATTTGACCTCAGTTTATGTATTTTGTTAAATGTTATGAGAATTGTATTGAAGGACTTGGTAATTTAATGGGGTAGAGAATTGAAAAAAACCCAGGACTAGAGGCTAGCACCATGGATCTAACTTATCTATATTTATTTTGAAAAAGAAAAGTAAATCAGGTTTATGTATTTGTGGTACTGTAGACAGATGTTCATGTACCTTTAAGAGGTGGGAGGGCAGGTCATATACTTCACCACCAATGAGAGAACAGTGATAATGCTGCTGTAGCACAACAGGAAATGAAACTTGAAGTTAGCAACTAGTAAGTTTACGTGTTTTTCTATGAGTTGTTGGCAGTGTAAATGACATTTACAGTAGGTTGCTTTTCTCTTTGAGAGACCCGATTTAAGGCATTACCACACAGTACATATCTTCTATTTAATTCTTCACAAGTTCAAGTTCTAGGTGCATGCAATCTATTTGGGACAGAATTTTGGACAAAATTCTAGATCAAACGATTTTGCTTGGGGGCACTGTTTTAATGTTTAAAAAAAGAAAATGTTTAATGCTATTATATGCGTCTGTTTTGAACTTTAGTATCTAGTTATGATCAGTAGTGTGTGATCTGATTCGCAGTGCTCCAATGTGTCATTTTATGAATATGAAATTGTGTAAGCATGCTGTAATTGTGTGTATCTTCTCCAGGCTGCATTCAGGTTTTTGACATTAGCAGTTGTTGTTGTTCTTTCAGAATGACTCTATTAACATTCTTTCCATTCTCTCTCTTTTTCCCTGTCTCTTTGCTATGTGCTTATTGAATCATTTCCTCTTTTACTGCTTCACTCTTGTCTGTGAACATCTTTGCTTCTGATATAACTGGACCATTCCCACATTGCTTTGCTCATCCTGCTGTTTTGTAATGTTTCTGTTTACATGTTTTTGCTCAATGCTTTATAACAGTGTCCTCACCTCCCCTGTCTTTAGCCTTGCCTAGCACATTGCCCTCACCTTATTACCTGCATTCTAACTCTCCATCCCAGGCACCCCTCTTTTACCGTTCAGACTTTTATAGGAATCAGACAAAAGCTCAGTCTCTTCAGGAACATCCCAGAGACCCTTTGTGTCATATAAATCCCACTTCTGAGTCTGTTACAGACTACACTGACTCACTTTTCGGCCCTGTCTTAGAAAAACATGCAGAATTTTTCTGTAACCGTGCAAATCCCTCTAGTGGCAATGGTAATAGTAATTCAGAAAGCTTAATGGATTCTTTGTATCAATACTCCGATGCCATTAAAAATAAGAGCTGGTACTATCGAACAGAATCTGTGAGCAACTTTGATTCATTTTATGAGAATCATTTAGATCCAAAATGTAATGTGGATTCACTCTACTGTGGTGACAAATACAGAATGAAGACCATGAATGAGTCATCAACAAGTACATATGCTGAAGGCAACACAACTCCATACAAAAATATTGACATGATACGGTATGTAAATGCAGAAAAGCTCAGCAAACTGACTGATGGTTCCAAAAACACCAGCGAAGATGTGAATTCCATATTTGGCTGTGATGAGGCCAGTTTTCCAGGTTCAGTTAGCAATAAATTGAGTGACCAGAAAAAGTTGGAGGAAAAATCCCACAGCTCGCCATTCCCTACCTTCTTTCTCTATCATCCCAAAAATTGCCCTCTGCATAAAGGGGCTCCCCCACGTTTATCCCCTGTAGGAGCAATTTCACCCCCGCATAGGGCTGGGCCTCCTTCTCCAGAGGTCAGCATGTCCGGTCTCTGTTCGCCCCTATTCCCTCGCAGTCACACACTGCCTGCTCTTGCTGCCCCGCTTTATTACCCCTACTTGTACACCCCTCGAGCTCCAGCTCCTCTCAGGGAGCCAGTGGCCCCCAAACTCCAATCTAAGCAGAATGTTTCACCGCTCTCGCTGAGTAAGAGATCATTACATCTTTCTGATTCCTCTCTTCTTTATCGCCCATTGTTTCTTCTTTTTTTTTTTTTTTTTTTTTTTTTTTTTACATTATTTTTGATTTCTTCGCTATTCCTATTAGCACTTGCTATGTTTTTTGTATCAGTGAATGTATTTGTGTCTCAGGCTGAAACTGCCATGCTGCCAGTGTCTTTATTTGAGGTTTTACTTGCATGGATGAAGTGCATGAGCTTTTTTAAAGTCTTCTTTAGTGTAGTATTTTATTAGCTGCTTTACACTGTCAGGTATGAAACATGTATGTGGCCATTATTAATGATTGTTGTGATTGTTACTTTACGTTGTATATATTATTACTCTTAATTTATTTGAAATTAAAAACACCTATCATTTATTCCTTGCTTAAATAAATGAAGGATTTTTGTTGGTCTTTAAGCATGCATGCGTACTAGTGATGGTAACATTCAAATTTAAATGCATGCATATAGAATAAATAATATAAATGTGTGTTCAGGTAAAAAAAAACAACTTTGTCTTACATTTAAAATGTACAAGAAAATTATTTCTCAATAAAACTAATATCTGTATAAATACTAAGTGTACTTGTTTATATACCACACTATAAACCTCTTTAATAGGTATTTTAATGTTGATTTTAGTGTAAAGAATTGATATAAGTGTAGTGTTTTAGTGGACAAGTTTATTGTTTTCTGTTTACATGTTTTAGCTGTGTGTAGCCTGTCTTTTGCTGGTTCTGCTGCAAAAGCAGGGGCCTGGATGGGCGACGATGAGAAGCCCCCACATGTTGGTGGTGTACTGTCCCCTCTTTGCCTGCAGGAAAAACGAGGTGCTTTGAACTTGCCTGTATATAGAAGCGATATCTTGAACTACAAGGATGATTTAATGCTGTAAGCAAACTTGAGGATATTGTTTGTTTTTGTTTCTCAGCTCTTCTCAGTGCTGTCAATGTGGCAGTGGAGGCTATTCTGGCTCAGTTCAGCTCTTCTAGGACTCTTGTGCAGAAGGTCGGTTGCAAGCTGTAACTGTGTCTCATTACTATAGGTGAAATTACAGAATAAATTCTGTTTCTACGTCAATTATGCTTTATATTTCTTTTTTTTATTATTTTGTTTAGTCTTTCTCTGCATATGGCTTACACATGAGCAATTGTTTTTATTTGTCCTGGTTCACTCAGTAGATAATGTATTATAATGCTCATCTGTGCTTAAGGGTACTTTCACTAACTCCATGCTCCGTGCCTTTGTTTTTTTAATTTTTTTTTTATTCCTGCTTCCTTTCTTCTATTTTCTCTTCTCCTCATTTACATCCAAACATCCTACGTCCTTATGTTTTTTCTCTTCTTTGATCCTCCACTACCGCGTCGCCTGCTTTTGTTTCTTTCATTTTTCTTTAACCAGGCTCTCTCTGGAGACAGCAATGTAAACCCCACTTTGGGCCGACTGGTGTTGCAGTGCCTTTGCCCGGCTCTGTACGGGCTTCTCTGTGACGGACTCAAGCCCTATCAGAGTGATCTCATCACAGGCAGAAGACCAAATTCACCCTGGGGATTGGCTCAGGCCTCCACCAAACCAGGTACAAATAGATTTTATTTCTTTTCTGCTCCATTTATCTCTTTCTATGTGCACACATCTCTGTTTTCCTGGCACTGTGAATCCCTGCAGTGTTGAATCACCCATCTGTCATCCCCCTTATTTTTCATCCTGCATCATCCAATACCCCCGCCCCTCTCACATTTCTTCTCCTGCATAATATCTTGTTAAGCAGCGTTATCCAGGGGCAGTGAAGTAAACAGAGTTAATTTATTTACAGTTGTGTGAGGCAACTGTTAAATGGTTTAACAACTTCTAGAGTTAACTGTTTTGTTTTTCTCGGGGGTCCTCCAGGCTCAAACACCCAGGCTTTGTACAGCTTACAGGCTAAAGTAGCTGCACTTCCACAGATCAAGCAAAGCCGGCACAGATTTAATGCCTTCCTATTCGGCCTTCTCAAGTAAGCAAGACTTGTTATTTTTAGCTATTTTCTCTACTTTTCTATTTTTATTGTCAAGCATTCAGGCTAAATGTATCTTCTTTCATCATCTCTATTTTCGTCTTCCTCTTGCAGTATCAAGCGCCTTGATTACTGGCTCTCCCACTTACAGACCTGCCATGGTGAGTCGAATTGGTAACCAGCTATGTTTTAGTCGTTGGCCCCTGCTTCTGTATACTTTCTGTCAATATGGCACTATTGTGTCTGTATTGTGTTAATAATCCTTAAAGCATCATATCCTGCTTTTTTTCTTTGCACTTCCAGATGTCCTGGAAACATATTACTGGCCAACATCCTTTATGCTCCTTTCTGACACTTTTTGCAAGCCTCTCTTTGAAGAGCTTCTCCTCATGCTACAGCCTCTCTCACTCCTGACCTTCAACCTCGACCTACTGTTCCAGCACCACCACTTCGACCCACTGTCCCCTGCACTTAGCCCACCCAGTCGTAACCCACAGTCATCCAGTCCCGATCAGCCTCAGAGCAATGGACAACATCTGAAGAATGTTTCCAAGCAAGGCTTTACCGATCCCAAAGCAGCCAGCCACAGTTTAAGTCCCACAAGCACATTCAATCCAGATCCTGCCTACTGTAGGCCAATATCAGGAATTGGTAAGGGAGAAACCAGTCCCCAGCTGCAATGGCTGCAAGAGAAGGAAATAATAACCCCACCGAGCATCTGGAGTGCGAATAGCTTCAGCCAGCAGGCAGGCCAGGCTCTTCATCAAGGCTGGGGGGCTGTGATACGCTGGGGTGAGCGTTTAGGGCAGAACTGGAGTGGTTTGACACCCACTAGCTGGTCAGAGGAGGCCAAAGATCATGCCATAGTGAATACACACTCAAATTCTGATTGTCCAAAGAGCCCAGGCCAGGAGTCTCAGGCTGGTGAGGGTGGTACAGTTTCTTGGGGTTTGGGCAGATTGTTTGGAGCATCCAAAAGCCCCAACAACCCACCAAAGCGGTGAGCTAGACCTTTGTTAACTCCTTTCAAAAATGTAGAGTATGTCATTATTTATCGTATAGAACAAAAATACATACAGAGATGAAGGCAGTTTGATTGAAAACATTAAAAAAATAATCTAGGTACTATTCTTTTGATTATATTCCATATTTTCAAAAGAAACAGTTGCATTTACAAAATAAAAACAGTTACATTGAATCTTATAGAACATCTGCAAAGTTAATGCACAAAAAATAACAGGAACTGATTTGTTTAGCCTACGTTCCACAGCACTAAATATAACTATGAATGGATTAAAATATTTTTTCACGAATCATATCAACAGTTTTATTCAGGTTTAATATGTTCATCAGTAGGACATTTATCCTGTGTACATTAAACATAGGCTATTATAGGGAGGTGGTAACTAAGTGGTTAAGGGATTGGACTTTGGATCAGAAGTTTGTGAGTTCAAATCCCAACCACACCAGGCTGCTACTCCTGGACCCCTAAACAAGGCCCTTAACCTTATAACTGCTCAGTTGTATCAATGAGATAAATGTAAGTCGATCTGAATTAGGGCGTCTGCCAAAATGCTGTGAATGTATAAGAAGGAGCAAATTAATATATACCATACATCTAGCTCTCTGAAAATGTATAAATAGGCAGTCTAACTTAAAAATTCCAAACATCACTGGTAAAAATTTATACATATTTGTAAGATATTCATTATTAGTTATAAGGTTTTTGTGTTGTTTTTTTACGAACTGTGTCCTTTGTGAAAATTAAGCACACTCCACTTAACTATATTTCAAAATTAATTTTGTTCTTATAACTTTCAGGCGTCCTTCTCACTGGCTGAATCCTGGTATACCAGTCTTGTCCCGTATATCAAGCACAGGCCAGACCTTTTTGCCTGAGAAGTTTGAGCCTCAAACACAAGGAGAAAGGGAGAGCAGCAAAAATGATGAGAGTGAAGGAACTGGTAACCAGCTGAAACCTCTGAGGTAATGTGTTAAGGTGATGCTTTAGCATTTTTAATAAGGTTAGCACTGGCTGTGCTTTTTCCTTAGTGTGGCATAATCCTGATAACATTTCCACTCATCCAATGGATTTTTATATACATATACCATATATATAAATGTACCGTACATACATATAGAGCTTGAAGTGGACTGAACTAAAGAATTTGCCTCAGACAAATGCAAAGCAGACACAGAAACACAATAAGCATATCTTTAGGCTTTGTCATTTCCATCTGCAGTTTTTAGTCATATTTTTTTAGGATACACACATTCACTTTTAACATGAAAAGTAATTAATCCTGTCCATAGCGATACGTTAAGCGGCAGTATTCCTGGGATGTGAACACTGTTTTGCATTCAGAAATAGCTCTTACTTCATTGCTTTCTGTTAAAAGTCTGTAAAGAGGCTCAAGATTCAAGAGTGCTAGTCGTAGGCATTTAAACTTTTGGCCGAAATAACTACCACACTTCCTTGAAGTTTGGCATTTGAGCAATATCTGATGCAAACTGCAAACTATTGTTTCTGATGAAAAACTTATGATTGGTTTGCAGGATGGTCAGAACTCTGTGTGATCACAGGGGTACAGGAGCAGAGCTGAGCTTCAGAAAGGGGGATGAGCTCTTAATTCTTGGAAGCGTGGACCAAGACTGGATTCGCTGTCGCCAAGGTGACAAGGAGGGCCTTGTTCCTATTAGTTATGCATCACTTATCATGTGATTCCGGCTTGGATGATCGTGTGAGTTGAATGAAGTTATTACGTACCATGGATTATTATGTTTAAAAGAGAACAGTGTATACATTGATATTGAATTCATATCCTAACTCCTAATTGTTATTAGGGGCTGTGCAGAAAAAGCTCATCCCAACATGTGTGATGTTTCATGTTTTTCCTCTAGCATTCATCTTAGCATACATGATAATGTATAAATGATGATGCATTTACATAAATATATATAAATATAGCAAATATAGCAGAATAATCGAATTTAAAGAATCATTTAATTTGGTCATGATAGATAGGCAGATAGACATGAACAGTGGGGAAAAAAAAAAACAAGTCATTGTGTATGATGACGTGCTGGAATCATCCTGAGTTATGAATTATCCCATCTATAATATACAGCTTATTCCAAATATCAAGCTTGCTAATGGATTGTAAAAGAAAGCATATATATATAAATATATATATAATTGTGTGGTTACTCAAAATGACATCTGTTTTTTTTTTGTTTTTTTTTGGTGTATATTGGAAAAGGACCTCCTTGCACACTCTCTGATTACTTGTTTTCACATTAATTTCAATCATGTAGATTTAAACTGTTCAGGAATTTCATTATTGACTCCAAAACACCAGAAAAAGTGGTTACTTTATGGATTTTCAGACAATGATTAAGTCCAGACCAAGATATGTTGTAGTTATTAATTATGCTTTAGGCTAGATTTTAATCTGTGGCTAGAAATAATTTTGTCTGATATATTTATTTAGATTCAGTGTCATCACCCCATCACTATTTAAAAGCCTGATCACGTAAGACTACTGCTATGATTGATGTTGTTGCTCTGACTAGTGGCAATAGAGTACTCGTGTGCTAGTGCACTGATCGTTTTTACTTGTTATTTATTTCCCACAGTGTACTGAATAGTGTGATTAGAAGATTTTATCACTGACTATGCATATACTGTACTGTACTATTCATTCACAAGACTCGTCACTGAAGTAACCGTATTTGATTGATTGCATAACTCAATGTTTTTTTTTTTTATCCATGTGTGAATGCCTTGAATGGAGTTGCATGAACATATATCGAAGTAAACAATATATTTATCAGACTCAGCAACAAGATGGCTGTATTGTGTTTGATGTGAGTACATTTAAACAGTCCTACAGTGACTTCTATGTACTAAATATTGCTGCATTTGGATTTGAACTAAACTGCTTACCTACAGTATAAGCACAGATAATGTTTGAAAGCGAGCATTTCATTTGAGCTGAGCAAAGCAAGCATGTTTGAGTAGGGGGGTTAAGGAAACTAAGAAAAAAATCAGTTGCTTGCACACTGGCTGATGCATAAAGCACTGCTGATTGATGGCGTTCCCTCGCCATCTGTGCCTGCATTGACATGCCAGTTTGCATGGGCCGCAGCTTCATCACACCAACAGACGATCAGTAGGACTGCGCCAGTTTAAGGCAGCGAAGCCGTGGGCTGCACACATAACCTGCCTCATTGGAAAAGGCTGAGTATTTACAGCACTGCAGTCACCTGGGTAACATAAACATGCTCCACCTTTGCCAAATCTCCGTTATATAGGCATTTCAGCAGAACAGCTCATTTCTATTGTTTTAGCAAGCGACGTAGGCTTGACATATTTCAGCATATGTCACTTCGCATTTCTGCACTTTCTTTCCATTTAAAAACTTAAGGTTAAATGTGTGATATTATAAATTAAGCTTCCCAGAATAACAGCTTAGATGTGAATATCTTTGATGTTGTGTTGTTACAGCTATAGTAAGTTCAAGGCTAAATTTTGTTTTAGTGACATCCATAGGCTTTTTTTTTTTTCATTCTTACCTTAACGGCAACATTTCAATGATGTATGGAACTTTTCAGGAATTTTCTTTTTTATTTGTAGTACATTTAACTTTGTGAGATAAAGCCTCAGTTTTGTTGGAACAATAGATGTACTGGACAATATTGTGTATTGTTTTTGTTTTTAATGATTTGGCTTTTTTTTTGTCTATCTCTCTATCTATCTGATGTGGCGTGTAAATGCGTATGTATGCGTTAGTGTGGCAGTGGGTTGCGTAGCTGTGTGTGATATAGCCCGCCGCTAGTAGCACACTTAAAATACATAGTACCCCATTCTAATAACGTCATTCAGTAGTCAACCAATTGCTTGCATGTGGGTGTTTGTAAATATACCCAAATAAACTATTAAAGCCAACAAATGTGCTTTTGTGATTTGTTTCAAGGGAATTTTTTTCAGGAGCAGGTATGAGTCATGCCTAATGACAAAGTGACCATGGTGGGAAGGGAAAGGAAAGGAAAGTGAATCATACTTTTTATATAGGTGTAAATGGAGGAAAAAAATCTTCAAGGAAAACCTGGTGCAATGCAGGCAGTAATTATGAGAAAGCAACACATTTTATATATTACAGACAAAGCCAAGACATAAATCTTAAACGGATTAGAGATTAAAGAGAGGATACTGATTGAAGAACATAAAAAAATCAACCTCTCCACTGCAATACAAATCGGAAAGCATTGCAGAAAAGGATATCTTGGCATCTAAAAATACATATTTTAAATATAGTGAAATATAGCTGGTGTTTCCTGACAAAATATTATGAATCCTATTTCTAGCCATTTTTACTCATATCAAGCCTAAAGTAGAGCTTGATATAAAATAAGAATTATGTAAAGCCTGGAATAGGTTTTAAAAATAATAAATAATAGGTTTAATGATTTTATATTTGGTATATTGTAAACTTTAAAATAAAAAAAATATGTAACTATATTGTCTATAGATTATTTTTTAGTAACGTATCAACAGTATATGCTACAAAAACTACATATTGTTTTGCAATAAATAACTAAATACATAAATGCAATCTGTCGCTCTCAAAGGCAAAAGTTTTCAACTATATATCATCCCAAACTTTCTGACATGAAATTTACCTCTTAATTTGTTCTCTTTTAATTTCTGGCGTTTGCAATTGTAACCATTAGAGGGCAGTGTGTATCCAGATATTCTTAGTCTGGCATTCTTCATTGCTGGAGCCATGCTGAGTATTATGGGCTAAGGTCACTTTAAAGCTCCACATGTTATTGGCTCATTTCCCACCTCTGAAAGCTTTTACTCAGGAGTTGCCGTGGCTTATGCAGTGGAAATACTCAGTCGTTGATCTTGACCTTAAAACAGCATGAAACCAAATATGGGACAGTTCTGTATCTAATTTAATATTGAATACATATTTCACATTTTTGATAAGTGAGTTAAATACGAGAACATCGTTTGTTGTGGCTTGCAAGTATAGTAACATAAAACAACACAAGTTATGCTCTAATGGGAAAACAGAGAAGGCCATGAAAAGCCTTTATTATGCCAATGTTCTCTGAAGTATTTAGGGTGCATTAGCTGGTCAGTAGTCTCTCTCTCTCTCTCTCTCTCTCTCTCTCTCTCTCTCTCTCTCTCTCTCTCTCTCTCTCTCTTTCTCTCTCTCTCTCTCTCTCTCTCCAAAGAGACACAATTCACACTTGGAAACAATTTAGAGAATTCTACTAACCACAAACATGTTTTAGGGGGTGACATTTTAAGACATTGAAGAAAACCCATGTAGAGGATGCGGTACATAGACAGTAACTTGAGTTTAGGATTGAACTACAGACCCTGGATCTTAGTGACGTGGCAAATCTGTTTTAGATTCTCTCTAAAGCTCAAAGAATGGATCAAACTTACACATAGAAATGCACAATGCAGACGATATACAATTGTATTTTTTTAATAATTACAAGAAAGGAAAAACAATAGAAATGGTAAAAAAAAAAAAAAAACATTTGATTTTGATTGAATTTCATATCGTATCAACCTTAAAAATTTAGCTTTATCATAGGCAAAGCATACGCTATTTTTAGCAAGTCATAGTCATTTGTATGCCCCATGAATGGCTTACTATATCTTGCATAATTCATCAATCATAAATATAGTCACACTGATCAGGCATATAACGTTATGACCACCTGCCTAATATTGACTGGTCTGTGGCTTCGCAGCCCCCTATGCAACAAACTGTGATGTAATCTGATTCCTTTCTACCAGAACCAGCGTTAACGTCTTCAGCAATTTGAGCTACAGAAGCTCATCTTTTGGATCGGAACACACGGGCCAGCCTTCACTCCTCACGTGCATCAATGAGTCTCGGCCACCCAGGACCCTGTCACCAGTTCACCACTGTTCTTTCCTTGGACCATTTTGATAGATACTGACCACTGCAAACAAGGAACAGCCCACAAGAGCTGCAGTTTTGGAGATGCTCTAGCCTTCACACGTTGGCCCTTGTGAAACTCCCTCAAATCCTTATGCTTGCCCATTTTTCCTGCTTCTAACACATCAACTTTTAGGAAAGAATTTTCACTTGCTGCCTAATATATCCCACTCACTAACAGGTGCCACGATAAAGAGATATTCAGTGTTTTTTACTTCACCTGTCATAATGTTAAAATGTCATAATGTATATTATCTGTGCACTAGAAGCGTATGCTTTTTTCATGCATTTGCTCAATTCCAGCACACTGTCATTGGGTCAGCATTTCTTCCCTTTAGGTAACCCCCAGGCGACAGACTCAGAGAATAAGGAGTAAAAGACAAATAATCAGTTGTATGTAATAGAATCATATCATCAGCATTATAGAAACAAACCTGATGCCTGTCACAGTCCAAGTACAGCCCTATTGTCCGTGGCTTTACCGTCAGCTCCTTATCAGTCTCTATGCTATTCTCTTTCACAGAGTAGCCTTGGTTATGTTTGAGCTGAAACCTGGTGTTCTTATTTGAATTGCTTATACAACCGCCATCGACACCCACACTCCAATCAATTTTTTCCCCCACGTCCACCTCCCAGTAATGCTGCCCAGACTGAAATGACTTGTGGGTTCTGGCCAGTGGTCTGTAGTCTTTCTGACGATAGAAAATTCCCTTCTTGTCTGTGCGAGTCACACTGCGGCCGTCAGAGGAAACCCTCAAATATGGGTCATGGCAGTCAGATATTACATTACGATCAGGCACTGTGAAAAGAATTACAGCATAAAAATTTTGTTGTGTACACTTATGATTTACATTTCCCCCATAATATTTTTCTTTAATATATCCTACATATTGGAAAACTTAAGCAATGTCTATCTGGCCAAACAAATGTGGACACACTGATATGTAGTTTTCCCAAAACAGAATGTTGAAACCAGAGAAGTGAGAAACCATAAAAATGCCTTCGGATGTAGCATTACAATTTCTCTTTACTGAAACTATTGGCTCTAGACTTGTTCCACCATGACAACACCCCTGTGCACAAAGTGAGGGCCATGATTTGCCAAATGATCAACATAGAGCCCTGACCTCAACCCCAGTTAAGATCTCAGGGATGAACTGGAATACTTATTGCACCCCAGATCTTCTCACCTTTATCAGTGCCTGACCTCACTAATGCTCTTGTAGCTGAATAAAAAAAGTCCCACAGTCATGATCTAATAGAAAATCCTTCCCAGAAGAGTGAAGGTTATTAAAACAACAACAGTAAGAGTGAGGAATGAATCTTTAATGGGATGGTCAAAAAATTGCATATGGATTTGATGGTCAGGTGACAACAAACACTTTAGCCAAAGTGGATCTATACTAACATAAATAGTTGTATCTAAGAAGTTATATATAGTAAATATTGATACCTGGTTTAATGAAGCCAAGCATCTTCTTCCAAACAAAGAACTGCAGATGAGTTTCATAAGGACCAAGAAACAGGGATTCCGCAGTCACACTGATGCCCTTCACCCTTGACATATACCTTCAGTGAATACCAAAATCAGAATTTATGTCCAAAACAATGTACGATGCATAATGACTTCCAATACATACTCTGGTGACCGAGAAGCATTTTCATTCCTTTTAGACCAACTGTCAACTTCCCTCATCTCTTCAACAAAACCCTGGCCATGATCGGTCCACCACTGCAAAAAAACAGAGCTTTACACAAACTATAGCAGATTTTAGAAAAGCAACTACATTGAACACTAAAACTATAAATTCATTTGTAGAGACTGAATCGGGACAAACCTGCAGAAAACCATCAGACCGGTCAGTCTCAATGACCGACTTTAATACTTTTTCATGCTCTTTTCCAGCATTTAGTTTCTCCTCTATGTCATTTCTGTTTTTCTGCATCTTTTCCACCAGAACCTTTTCTTCTTTCTCAAGCAGTGCTTTCACCTCTTGCTCCTTTTCTCTCAGAAACTGATGTATCTCCTGGAACTGAGCAGAGATTTGATTTGAAAGCTGCTTGGACCGCTCCTATAGAAATTAAAGGGGGGGGGGGGGAGTCACTATTTCATGGTGCTACACCATGTTGCATCATTTTTGTTTACTGCAGACTCCACAACCCAATAAAGAGTCATTGAGAGTTTTCAGTGACATTAGCGACTGCTAAATATCAAATCCTGGCCAGATGGTGAATGTCAGGCAGACATTTCTAGTGGTTGCTAATCTCACCTCAGTTTTTGTGATTTCATTGGTCTGCTTCTTAATTAGCTCTTCAAGCTCTTTGTTTTCCTTTGTTAAAAGGCCCAGGGGTTCTTTTAGCATCTCCTACAATGCAAGAAATGTAGATTAATAAATGCATAAAAATATTTGGTAAAACTACAGCATTTTATTAGCTGCAACACAGCATACCTACACTATATTTAAGAATGGCTATCAATATACTTTTATAAAGCAAGGCTCCTTAGGGTTTATATATATATATATATATATATATATATATATATATATATATATATATATATATATATATATATATATATATATATATATATATAGCCTTTGAAAAATTAGCCTGCAAATATTTCCTGTTTGTTTTTTAGTGATTTCCTACATACCCACTTGTAGTAGCCACAGTACACATTTTTTACAGTGACAACTCTCACACTCTCGTCTCTTCCACTGACCTTTTTGGGTTGTGCTGCCTCGTCCACTGGCTTAAACTTGTGCCCTTGGTGTTTATCACCATCTCTACAAATAAGACACACCAGTTTTTGATCCGTCTCACAGAACAGTTTGAGCCTCTCATCGTGGTCTGGGCACACTAGCTTCTCAGGCTCCACGACCAATCCTCCTCTTGGCCCGTTGGCTCCTGCAATAGCTATGTTCCTGTCTGTCATGGCTTGTTGTTCCGTGAGGTGTTCCCTCACAGCATCAACCATGTTCCTGAGGACCCGGTTGGATCGTAAGTCCCACATAGTGTATGGTCGACGGCATTCGGGACACAGGCGTAAGCGGCTGCTGGTCTGTGAGTGGTTACTGATACACTGCCTGCAGAATGTATGGTCACACAGCAGACTCACCGGGTCTGTAAATTCCCCCAAACACACAGAACACTGAATCTGCTTGAAGAGCCGAGAATCCATAGCAGCTTCTGTTTACAGTTGGTCTTCTCTGTTATCAGTTATCTCCAAATAACTCTTCAGTCAAGTATTGATTAACATCAGTTTTTGTGTCCTCTAAAAGCCACAAACTGTATTCAAGCTCAACTCAATGCTACTAATAACAGCTGCTGACTATCAGATTTCTGACAGCATATGTCTTTCACACTGGACTTCAGCAGAGACTGGAGGGTTTTTCTGGGCATGTGTTTGTCACTCCTCCTCGCCCCTACATGTTACCCTCAGGATTCTATATTTGGGTATAAGCACATGTTTCAGACATTGGCCTGCATTCTCCCATTTGAAACTCTGGGCAATAATAAAATCTGGGAGTGCTCTCAGGTTACTGTACAATTGACTTCTACAAATAATGTTATAGTAATGCTTTCTTTGCCAATACAATCACACAAATGAACAGCTCACATTAATTCCTATTACTCCTACATACAGTACATGTTCTGTTCAATATATTTTCAAACCAACCTTGTTTTTTTTTCCTCATGCTTTTTATTCAACAGTAAAAATTGCTTAAGCAAGTTACGGAAATCAACTTTGAGTTCTGGCTATAACGAACAAATCCAACAGCTGACAGGACTGTCACATAAATAGCAAGTGCTAGCACTGATGAGCCACTGTTCTGTCCATAGCTTTGTTGTCCTCGTGTACTAAAATTAGCAAGTTCATACTCTACAACTAAATCCTTCTTAAATAAAATCCTAAAACTGCTTTATTTATTTTAAGGAGAATATTTTATGGCAAAATACAAATTTATTGTAATATATTTGACAAAATAATGTGCATTAAATATTTAAAAAACAAATTAAAGCAATTATACAGTACAAGTTGATTTTACATCCAAAACTGAACATTTAATGTACACATAAACTAAATTATTAGGTGTGAATTTTTTTAATTGGTGATTGGAACTTTTTTATTAATTATTAAAATATAATGATGTTTGAACTTTTACTAATTTAGAATTACATTTAATTTTGTAAAATGATCATGTAAAAAAAAAGCACAAAAAAAGCAAAATTGCCCACCAAAAGATTAAAGCATCTAAAAACTGATGGCATAATCTTACAATTAAATGATAACAATCTCCTAAAAGGAAATTAGTTTGAATAGTTACATTTGCAAATGTTAAATATATTTTCACACTTGCAATATGCATAATCATATCAGTAATTGTTTGTACAGTATGTTCACGAATGAATATTAATTTGCTGGGAGTAACTATTGTCAGACTCTGTAATATGAACTTAACCACACACCCTAAACAATCTGAATTGAGCTGTGGTGTGCTATACAGTAGGTTTAATAAACAATACCTACATTTTATACACTGAATTTAACTTTTAAAGTTAAATAATGTCTTAATACCAAAATATGGTGAGTGGATCGCTGTTCTTTCCATCTAAGTAAAGCCCCGCTGAGAGACAGAGAGAATGGGGTGACGGTTGTGACAAAACTCTGGTATCAATAAGAGTCATTTGGTCAGTATTGTAGAACGAGACCTGATTTTTCTCACAGTCCAGGTACACGCCTATCTTCCTAGCCCCTGATGTTATATTAACTGTTCTTTTGTCCGTATTGTGGGTCTGCTGGATGTGGTAGCCAAATTCCAAGTTGAAGCAAAGCACTGTGTCATTGACAATTTTTCCTGATTCACAGCTACAAACTCCTACACCCCAGTCCAGTTTCATGCCCACATCCAACTCCCAGAAGTGTTTCCCTTCGTAAAATGACGACTCTGCCTTTAACCAAAGTGAGCTGCGTTTGTTTTTTTTGGCTTTTTCCAACCTTCTTGGGCTGGATAGAGCGTCCACTGGGAGAAATGCTTATGCCTTGATCACCTTTGTCCTCCACAGTGTGGTGATGAGGCACTTGTTGGGAAAAAGTAGAAGAGGTTATGATAACTAACAACATAAGCATAGGGTTTTTTTGCATTTCAAAAGATATGCCACACATAGGTAGTCAGCTTGTCTGTCAACTTACCTGACTGGATATATCTCAACATCTCTTTCCATACAAAGAATTGCAGGTAAGTCTCATAGATACCAAGAGACAGGGTGTCAGGTATAACACTGACATCCTGCAGGGTTAGGTCCCTAGAAATTATTCCATGTTAATTTTATTGGACACCTTTCGCTGAAATTGTGCAGTGCATTTTTTTTATAGGATACTCACGTTTTGAATAAGAATATTTCCCTATTTACGGAGCGTCCATTCTCATTCCACCACTGTAGACACACAAATATATTGTGATAAATCTGATTTATTCTCTTTAAATTATAACTTCTAGGTAAAAGATTTGTTAAGTTAAAAAATTAATAACCTGTAGGAACTGGCTTGGTTGTTTCATTTCCAAAGCTGACTTCACTATTGCTTGTTTTGTTCCCACATCTGACAACATTTCTTCCATTGTACACATGTTTACTCCCATTATGCCCAGGATTTGATTTTCCTCCTCCTCTAGCTTTTTCTTCAGCTCTCTCTCTTTGTCATCCAGGAACTTGCGCAGCTTCATAAACTGGTCAGAGATATGGTCTGACAGTGTTTTGGATTTCCCCTATAGATATAATTAAATTTAATTGAATTCAGTGTCATTTAATTAAAAGTTTGTTTTATTTGTATAGCGCTTTTAACAATGTACATTGTCCCAAAGCATCTTTGCAAAGATAAAGAGGTTAAGAGGTTAAGTGTATCCCTAATATGCAAGCCAGTGAAAGGAAAAACTCCCTGAATCTCACTCTGAAGAGTGTTATGTCACTTACCATTGTTTTCAGAATCGCTTCAGCCTGATCATTAATCAAATCAATCAGTGTGCCTTCTACGCTGAGCAAAGTTTCCAGAGCCTCAGATGTCTTTTGCTAAAGAATGTATTAGACAGCTCTTTAAGATATATAATTCAAAAAGCAGTTGTAAACTTATTCAATTTACTTTTTTGCAGTGGAATGCATCATTCAGTGTTTTAAAAGTATGTCCCCGGTGTGTCTCTTCCTCTTTGCAGACAACACAAATTGGTTTTTGATCTGTCACACAGAAAAGCTTGAGTTTCTCAATGTGGTAAATACAGTTTTCTGTGATGTCTTGGTTTTGGGCAAGTGTGGTCCCCGTTGAGACAGTTGTCACTGACTCTTTTAAGGCTTGATGTTCCCTCAGATGGTCTTTGGCCGCATCCACCAAATTTCTTAAAACTCGATTTACTTTGATATCATACCAGGTAAAAGGGTTGCGACATTCAGGACATCGAGGGTCAGCAGCATTTCTGGTCACATACTTAGTAATACATGTTCTACAGTAGAAGTGCTCACATGGAAGACACACCGGGTCCTTTAAATCATTCCAACACACAGGGCAGCGGATTTGATGAGACAAGCCAGAAGCCATTGTTGAGCTGGTAATCCTCAATCTGAGTCACATGCAGTCAGGAGCTGTAAAGGAAATCAGAGCTGGTGCACAAGCCTCAACACAACTTTACTGTCAGCACAACACCAATGCACCAATGCAAAGTATTTCAAACTGAAAGTGAGAACGCCTCATTAATTATTCTAAATTGAGTTACAGGAAAAGCTGTTAAGAAATTTCCTAGAGTCTATTTAGGTGACAATTATTTTAAATTCACATTGTAGAAGCTGGACAACTGGGTAAACCTGTATATAAACACAGGGCAATCTGAGTGGAATGAGGAACTATTGTATAAAAAAATTAATGTGACTAATGCAATGGTTCAACTTATAAGCTGGGATTTGTTGATTGATGGCCAACAAAATGTCAGCTGTTGTCAATCTTGTGCCTTCCTAGAAAGGTTTGTTTTATTATTATACTATTACTATTTACTTTTTTTTTTACAATTTGAGTTTTACCATTCAAAGAGTAGACATCCGCTTCAAGGTGTTTTGGCACATCAGACGCTCAGAAGGAAGCTTCAGCTCAGAAGGAAATCCAAAATAAATAAAGAGCATTCTCTGCTTCCTTAAGTATTCTTGACAATGTCATGCTTGGACAGCAATGAGTCATGTGATTTTCTCACTCAACTAGAGCAACAACAATTTGTGACATGCTTCTATTATTAATTACTGTAGTTTCATAAAGTCGAAGATGACAGCAGTCTGAAATAAAACACATTGACTTTTCCAGGCTTTGTTTGTTTGCTGCACTGGTACAACGTCCAACGCTCACAGGGTCGCCTCACACACAGATCTTCCCCACACTTGTCATTTTGTGTAAGACACAATGAAATCTTTACCTCAGAATTCTTCAGTAGCCTGCAGATACTTCAACATCACTGAAAAACTGATCAGCGGCTTAGCAGTCATATTATGTTTTTCCTAGTGTGGCGAGGACTGGGTTGGAGACTCAGTCTTACTGGGGCAGTAAGGTTTGGTTGAGTCAGACAGGAAGACACAGGACACAGAAATAAATGAGGCTTTATTAAGATCAAACACAAACACTAAACAGTTAAACAAAAAGCTCCTGAGTGGCCACTACATCATAGATCAGGGGTGGGGATCCTAAGACTCTTTAGCCATATATGTGTGATGACCTGGGAAAACTTTTTAAATATTAAATTCCGGACATTTTGGCTAACAGCTAATAACAAAGTGAACTGATTATTTCACGATGGCACATACTGTAGCTACCAAATAACCTGATATTCACTGTGTGAGAAAATCACATGTAACTAGTAAATGTTTTAGACATCTTTAGCAAGACTAGCTGCATTTGCTAAACTGGATTTTTACACAATTCGTCTTGCAGAAAGACAACAGTAAATAACATAATGTAACTGTTTTTGTAAAATATATTTCTGGCTTCTAAAACTGAGCAATGTGTTTTAGGCATAAAAAAAAATGTTGAACAAAGTTTATCTGAAATGCTTTTTTTTTTTGGCTGTTTGCCAGAATTCAGTGGCAGCCAAGCATTTTTCCCCGGGCTACCACACATTTATGACACTCTCTATTGTTTGAGTTGGAAGTCACAATGGGCCACTTGTGCAGGAATCAAATTTCATGTTCTGAATTTAATTCTGGGATTTTATATATATATATATATATATATATATATATATATATATATATATATATATATATATATATATATATAATTGGACCCTAATAGCAATTAGAATTTTGAAGATATATTTATATTGTTGGTAAATTGGAGAAAAATGACAATGTACACAAATGACTGGAAGCATTTAAATAAATTATTCATTTGTACATTTGAGAACAATTTTCATTCAGTTGTGGCAGCTGATGAGCTGTGCATTATTTCTCACTCCCTTATTCATTCAAATACACAAACGGATTTAAATACTATTCAATTGTCATGTATTTTAAGGCTTTCGAGTAGGACTTGCCTACATTTTTTTAAAAAGCTTATTTTTTCAATATGATGTTTAGAAAAAGCTAAAATAGAGCTAAAATACCTTAATGAGTTTGCATCTGGTCAGAACGCTGGGTCTGCAGTGTGTTTTGTAATGATCTAAATGCTTCACTGAAAATCAAATGTAAAGACACATTTTGAGAAGCAATGATTCTGTCCCAGCAGGGGAAAAAAAAAGCTTGCGCCAAGCCCTGGTGGAAACTGGAAACTAGCCAGCAATAAATGCTAGCATAGATTAACAAAGCTGGGAATAGAAATACTTTTGCTTTGCCAGTACTGTGAAGACTGTACAAAAAAGGGAAACGTTTTCTTGGAAGTTTATTAGAATCTGTATGCTTAGCACAGGACTGTATGCTTCTTTGTGTTTGTTTGGCGCTTATGGTGAAAAGGGTCCCAACCCATGCCAAAGCATACGGTATTTCTTCCTCCTAAAGAATTAAATCTCTATCAAGTTTCATGTAATTAGGAAAATGCCCAACATCACCTCTCAGGCTGGTGTGCAAAGTTAGAGGGCAGCATAAAGGAGTTTCAAAGTAGTACAGTCACAATAATAAAAAAAGTAGCTTATTGCTTTCCAATTATTGCTTATTACTAGGCACATCTCACATTAAATCATATCACTGGTACTATGTGCAGTCATTGGCAAGGCAAATAATGTATATACAAACGTAAAGAAAAACACATTATAAATAAAAAAACATTAAATTATTTACAATTTTAAAATAGATTTAGTATGATTGTTTATGTCCTTGGCCAAAGTTGAACTAAATACCTCAGCATTTCCCGTCCCCAAAGCTTCATGCACCCCATGCTTTTTTTTTTCTTTGTAATTTAATACTGAAGACGTATTTGAACAAGGCAACCGACAGGATAAAAAATTGGAAGAAATGGAATGGAGAAGTGTCTTTTTTTTTTTTTTTAGATTTTCTTCTCTGGGAATTGTCCACTCTTTTCGAATAAATATGAATCTCTGAGTCGTAATCTTTTCCTCAGCAAGCATTCCATCCAGCAGGGCTGTTCATAAAAGAAAAGAGAGAGCTATAATCACACAATGTCCCATTAAATAGTCATAAAATACTTACACACATTGCCGTCGCAACGCATGCTACTTAAACTGAAGAGTTCGAGTATGAAGGACTTAAAGAAAGCTTTGAGTAATGGTTCCACTGTGAGCCTCTATTAACAGAAGGGAATAAAAGTCTTTGATCCATTAAGTGTCCTTTGTACTGTTGTATAGTTTGCACCACAGCAGATTACTTTATGCTTTATATAGCACATTAAATAACCTACCCAAGTACAAACCCTGACTTCCTTGCACAGTAATGTGTATTAATCATAATCATCATGTATCTCAAACTGAGGCAATATAACTGTTTTATACAGTGTTCATTTCTCTACATTTGTTTCCCTTACCTGTTTAACACTCAGTGCCCACGTAAGCGCACCACACAACAGGTCTTTGGTATTGAAGGGCATCATCTGCCTGTTCTTGAAGGCCCATCATGCCTGTGTGTTACCATGGTCACAACCACAACCACAATATGCCCTGGAAGGTAAGGTGTGTGGGCGTGGCTTCTTAACCCTTACAGGAAGTTGCTGATGTGGGCTGAGGCTTCCTGGTGAGCTCTGTGGTATACGGCCCTCAGCTGACTCACATCCCGACCGACTGAAGATTCTGAACCGTAGTATTTCTAGAATTCAAACATGAAATTAATGGTTTGAAACATGGGGGCATCTTATAGTGGGAAAATGTAAAAGCAAAGTAGCATTCGGGTCCTTTGTCATTTCTACAGGGGTGATTGAGAGGAGTATATGGTCATACATGGGTTGATTTAACAATTTTACAAATGTCTTATTTTGCTTTATAAACCCTTTGTATCTGCACTCTGAATTGTCTGTAATTCTGTTTAACAGTACTTTCCTATCTCCAGTATGTTGTCATAATCAGTATGTTTTATAAGTGTTCATGTGAAGATCAACATGACTGCATAATACATCGTTTTATGGTATATAACATTTATCATCTGTTTATTAACATTTCAATATGCAATAACTGTACACACAGAGCCTTCCATGAAAATAATGGGCGCAAGGTTTGATGAGACACTCATCCATCTCAGTGCGTTAATACAATCTAAAGGAAATTAATGAATCTATAAATTCCCAGGGGGAGCTATAGTCATTATCTTCTTCTAATGTAGCACATTGAGTTTTTGCCCTTGAGAAAAAAGTCAGCAAGTCAACTGGCAAACATTTTGGCTATGAGCCCTTGTTTTTGCTTCTTGCATCATACAAAAGCTGTGCACTGCCCACTGCCAATACAAATTTACATTTTCAAAAAGACAGACATTAAATTGCACACAAAACAGAAGTAGCAGACTCACTATTAAGCAGTTGATAAACATTTTTTTTTGTTAAAATAGACATCAAATTAAACATTTTTAAATCAGGCTAATTTATTGTAAGCATCAAATATCAATGATTACATCAATGCACCTGGAATTAATATCAGTATACATATATATTAGCTATGCCAACCTTTATCGCAGTATGGTTATACTTCCACACTTATAATATATATATATATATATATATATATATATATATATATATATATATATATATATATATATATATATATATATATATATTGTCATGAGTTACCTCATAATTAATCGCAACGTAATCGCACATTTTTATTTGTTCTAAATGTAACTTAAAATAATATTTATATCAACATAGGCATGGACAAATATGGATGCTTTACGCAAATGTATGTTTGAAAAACAAAATATTCTTGTATTCAAAATATTGTAATGTTCGAAAGTAGTTATGGTGTATTAAATTACGTAAACCATCAGGACAACAAACAAAACTTTTGCTATGTATAATCATTGATAGTTTTAATTGGCAGATGCGTGCATCATAGTGGATTTTGGTGCTTGATTTGAGACATGGCACAAAACAAATGTTTAGTGATTCAAAATTACTTGTATGTGTTTCTTTATTTTTTATTTCTGAGTAAAGAAAGGATTTCGTGAATAAATGTGTGCTGCGTTGAAGGTCTTTTTTTTCTTCTTTATATTTATTCATTTATATTTTATGTATTTTTTATATTATATCTAGAAATGCTCACTGCATTAATCACATGTTTATAAAATTTGTGCTGTTAAAATGAATTGTGGTGGTGGGAGGTGGGATTTTGGAGTGTTTTTGAACATTAGAAAACCATCTGCACCCACAACACAGATGCAGCCCCAAAAGAGCCAGTGAGCTCTCATGACACTAAAATAGCACAGTTCTGTGTAGAAAATAAATGGAGGATAGAAACGCAGGACACACTGACCTCTGCACAGTGGAATACAGTCAGCATGTCTGAGTGGAAGGCAGCCAGGCTCTCATAGTGTCCTGACTGGAGTTGCTTTTGCACCATGCTGAGGTCCATCAGAGCAGAATCAGACCTAAAGTGTAAACACACACACACACACACACACACACACACACACACACACACACACACACACACACACACACACACACACACACACACACACACACACAGATGTTGTCATGCTCTAGTAGGTCCACACTGCTCCATCTAGTGGTCAGTAAAAATAGTGTTTTGTGGCGCACAAACACACCTTTTTCTAGAGCACAGGTTAAGGAGAGGATCACTAAGAGTTTGTCCAGATGATCCTGACAAATAGAAAAACAGGGGGGAAACAAAGATAGTGGCAAAGAGAAAAAGAGAAAGTGTCAAATAGATAGAGAGGGACCAAGAGAGACATAGACAGAAACAGATACAAATGAAAGAGAAACATAAGCAAAAAGAGAATAAAGTGGAAACAAACGAAAAAGAAATTAGTTGCATTTTTGCTTTTGTTTTCTTTCAGACATCTTTTTTTTTTTTTTTATAATTATCCAAACACACAACTCATTTCAGTCAGTAAACATACCCTTAAAACGAACAGTCCTCTCCCAGATTTCTTGAAGTGTGTGTGAGAGATTTTTGCTCTTAAAAGTTACATGCTCCCCTTCTTTAGAACATGACATCCACTCAGTCGGGCACCTGTCTGCGACATGTACAACACCACACACTATTTATTTATGTATTTCCAAAATAAACTTCACTAAAACTGATTCCATTTTAAATCACTCATCATGTGCTGAAACAGACACAAAGTTTTTTTTTTTATTTAAAAAGCTTTTTCAGGGTTAAGATCCAAAGGTTTGACCTACAACATGCAAAAAAAGAAAAAAAAAAGATGAAGGACGTTGGGGGATGGGGGGTAAATTGGTTGGGGTGAAGTATGCAACCATACCATGCAATCTCTTGTATTCAAATGCAGTGATGAAATGAATGTAGAAAAAAAAATCCATGCAAAATAAACATTGTATTCCTGTATTATTTAACCCTGATAAATCTATTATTTACTAACGTACAGACTCCTTGCTTATTGAAGTACAGAAATTCTTTAAGGTATTATGAACATCATGCAAACTATATAAATAACAAAAACATACACACATGCACATGTCGCCAACAACTACACAAACTCCTAGACCTGACTTGATGGTTGGATCCTCTCCAAGGCCTCTACCCTCACTCTGCTGTGCACTCTCTTTGTCCTCATCCGTTTCTTTCTCTTGCTCTCTCATGCCCTCTCTCAGAAGAAACGCCTGTCTTGCCTTCATCTTCTCGTAATTTCTCACCAGGAAGATACCATGTTTCATTACAAAACTTCTGAAATGACAATACAGGGTGGGCAAGTGACAAAGAAAGATTAAGAGAGAGAGAAAATGAATGAATAAATGACTGTTATATTTTTAAACTATATAAATGTATTAACCCATAATACATTTTCTCACATGATTTATTTTGTTTTGAGATCATTAAGAGAAAAGTAATGTTTTTATACATGAGATTTTTTTATATTTGATCTGTAATATATTATAATATTGATGCTTACGCAAGAAGAAAAAAACGTTGAATTTAGCCTGAATGTATTATTTATGAATCAAATATTTGGGGACACCTGACCATAAGGTTCGTATCGGCATTTTGAACATCCAATTCCGCATTTAGTAATTTACTGTTGTAATAACATTAATTCTTTCCCAAACTGTAACCACAAAGTTGGAGGCACACATTTTGTATGGGATGTTTTTGTATGTAGTAGCAATTTTCCCTTCAGTTTTACTTGGAGTCTGAAACGTGTTCTGTCATGATATTGCACCTGTGCACAAAATCAGCTCCATTTAGATAGAATTTACATGGGCTGAGTAGCCTGCTATAGAGCTCTGACCTCAATCACAACCTTTAGGAGACTTGAGCGCACCCCAGGTCTCCTTACGCTACATCAGTACCTTATTATATGAATGCCCTTGTAGCTTAACGAGCACAATTCAAGTCTACGGAACATCTTTCCAGAAAAACTACATATTCCTGGACAAGTCAGGTGTCCCAATAATTTTTGTCTATATCGTGTACCTGGTGCAACTTTTTTTTATCTTTGGATTAGTACATATATAACAAATTCTGAATGGCACTTTCTTAACAGTGCACATTGTATATACTGTGTCACTTAACAACTACCCTGATGCTCTCATATATTTATAGCAGATGTGTCACTAAATGATACACTTGGTGGTATTCAGTGGTCTTTAAATCGTTTGCTATACAAAGTGTTTTATAACACAAGATTACACTGTGGAAACACTTGAATGATTAAGACAATAAATCTCAATTTGTATAAATACTTTTTTTCAGTACCTCTCCTCACTAGATAAGGTTGAGGGGAAGTTCTCATTGTCACTGTTTTCCTCCTGTAAATGAGAAACAGAAGCCTTTACTAAGTCTGACATTACATGTATTGTTATTCACTACTACGGTGTGTACAATATGAGGTGTTACCTGTTGTTTGAGGTGATGATGGCTCTCATGGGGTTCCTCGTATACATGTGAGTGACTGGCCGTATCACAGGATTGACTCTCATCATCACTGAGCCTGAAATTCATGCTTTGTTTCAGATTATGTAAAAGTGATTTAAAGAAAAATGATGCAAGCATTGACTAAGTAATTATCAATCCATACCTGTAAAACATTACATCTATAAAAGCAGTCAAAAGAATGAAAGCAAACAAAGTATCAACAATATCTGGCAGAGTCAGTCTGTTCCTCTGTGGGAATGTATTGCAGGCCCTGTTCCAGTCAAAAGAAAAACAAGGCCCTGCTGACTTCCTCTGCTCCCTTCATTCAGGAATGAAAAACCACCTCTGTTTTCGAGTGCACTGCTGCTTGGTGTGTTTTTTTTTTTCATAAGATGTTTCCTAATACCTGTGGATAAGGATGACCTGAAAACTCACTGCAAACCTGGCACACAATGTGAAAGTGTATATGTTCTTACGTTGTATTAAGGAAATCGTCAGAGCAGGACTGAGACGCACTGCTGTTCGGGGGGTTACAGGAACTGTCTGAAGTCAAAGACAAACAATTTTTAAATCATACACTGGTGATAGCAAAATAAATACATATATATATATATATATATATATATATATATATATATATATATATATATATATATATATATATATATATATATATATACAGATTAAAAGTAATCAAGCATCTGTACTGACAAGAGAACTCAGATTTACTGTTGCATTTAAGCCAAAAAACAAAAGTGTCTCTGTCCTTAATATTACACAGAGTTATTTTAGCCTTCTTACACACACTTACTTGACGGTGTTGCCTGTGGTAGATTAACAGGTTTTTCAAATAGCTAAAGAGGGGGGAACATACATATCATGAATGCTGTACAACATGGGTCGAATTCCTGGAAATGTTTTTTTTTCAAACAGAAATTAAAAGCACCTTGTTGCGTGCGCATTGCCAGTGGATGTCATAGGGCAACTGAAAGTTGATCCGTTTCACTCTTAGGTACTTTCCTGTCACAGATACGCATAAGCAAACACACATTTACATGAGCAGAACACAGGAGAAGAGTTTTGCACATATATTAAGGTATGGTACATGTAAAAGAAAAGCTTCCCTGTAATTAATTCTTTACCTAAAACCCATATTCTCATAATTTTTTTATAATTTCTACAAAACCAATAATTTATAGTTTTGTATGAACCCAATAATAACTGCAATGCAGCAACTGCAATAACTGAAGACACAAACTGAAACTTACCCACGTGCAGAGGTGCAGGAAGCAAGCCATACTGGTGCTCTTCTGGACTGTACTCTAGACTCTCTAAATTTAGCTGATGAGGCTGATCAGGGATGCTAACGAAGACAGAATAAACATATAAGCTTCTTATCAATAATGATCTTAACAACTGTATACACTGTAGATTTATTTAACCAAACAAACTTTCAAGACCTGCTGGTTGGTCCAGACTAGCTGAATGCTTTATTTTAATTATGAAATAAAAATCTAAGATTATTTACTGTGTAATACGATAAGAGATACAAATCTTAAATCCTATATGTTTGTGTGCATATTATGTATATATATTATATTATGTGCATATTAGGAACCCCTGTGCACATTCATGCCATCAGCAGCGTAATGCAAAAAATCAGGCAGATACTGGTCAAGAGCTTTAGTTAATGTTCACTTCTAACATCAGAATGAGGAAAATTCATGTCAGTGACTTTGACAGTGGTATGGGTGTTTTGCTGCCTGGTGTGAGTATTTTGGAAGCAGGCGATCCTGAATTTTTCATGCACCAGTAGCAATACCAGTAACCAGTTTTTAAAAATTACACAAAATGAAGCGAACAACAAAAAATACTCATTGAGTGGCAGTTCTGTATTCTGCAGTGATTAGCATTGTTCATGCTGACAAGAAGTCTACGGCTCAAACATTCACTCTTTACAGAAAGCCCAAGAAAATGGTGAATTTTCCCAACCAGAGAGTGGGTCTTTCAGTCTTGACCTATCTGCATGGTTTTATTCACTGCACTGCTGTCACAAAACAGTTGTTTAGATGCTCGTTGTTGATTGTATAGGTGACGTGGTATATGTGTTGGAACTTACTTTTCCATTTTATAATCATCTGAATAAAGACCTGCCCACAAATACTTCTTATTGGGTAGTGAGTCTATAGCATGCTCCTGTCGGTTGTCTTCAACCTGACTAGGTGATGTACCCATGGATGCCGAGCACATATGGCAATGAGTGGAAGATCTCTCAGTCACATCTTTTTCTTCATGATCATGATCATTCTCATCCTGATCTCCATCTTCCAGACATTCATCGAGTTTCCTCTTTTTCCCACTTCTCTGCTCTCCTTGAATGACAAGCTCAATGACTTCCAGCACTGTATCACTGTTATCGTTGTCTTCCTCTGTTGCTTTTTCTATAGTCAAAGAGGAGGACAGCTCAGGAACAAAATGTAAAGATGATGGAGAAGAGAGTTTAAGACTCTTCCTTGGTCGTCCTGGTCCTCTTTTCTTTTCTTCGTTGCAATCTGTAACCTCCTGTCCCTCAGAATTTGGAGGCTTTGGTGGACTCAAATGTTGTACTTTAGCACTTGTAGAAGGGGGACTTCTAGCTACTGGTTGTGCATGATTATCCCTTAAAAGAGGCAAGGTTCGGCGAAATTGGTTTGACTTATGCTTATTCAGAAGCCTCCTTTTGGCTTTAAACCTGTTTAGCTCCCTTGGTATCTTTTCTGGATCTTTGGATGATGAAGAGTTACTGCACTGAAGCTTTTTGGAAAACATTCCAGCTTGATCACTACCTGTAAAACAGGCAATAAGAATTGCAGCTAAATTCAGTGGAAGTCTCTAAATATCATGTATCAGTTAGTTATTACAACAAAGTAACAAAGACCATCCAACTTTTTTTTTTTTTTTTTTACAAACACACCTAACCACCTCATCCGTATTTACGTCTACGTCTATATATGTCTACTATATACAAGCTCTCACCTTCTGCATTTTGTTCACTTTTTGTATATCTCGCATATCAGGAACACCGCTATAAAATAACGGCCAATCCAACGCAACATACATCATATTTCAGCTATTTCTCTCTATCAAACTTTATACAATAAAATATAACTAATATAACTATAATGTATTTAATGTCTAATGTTAATAGTTGTACTATAATTTATCATGATTTGTGTGCTAGATCTTTTTTGTACTTATTGTCTGTTTTGCACTCAGAGCTGTATTAAATCCAAATTCCACCAACATGGTTGCCTGGCAATAAAGAATCTTAAGATCTTGATCTAAAAACAGTTTAAACACACTATATTGTTGCTTGGCAATTATTGTTTTCTTGCAAAAACGCATAATTAACTACCAAATTAACAGATTTAGAACACAAAGTGCTGTTTATACTTTAATGCACACTTGTTACTTGCTAAAATGTACTCGTTAGAATTAGAGCTGGTGTGTACACATAGTGAGTTTATTCTGATGCATGTTTGTGGTGTTTTAAGAGCTGTACAGTAAAAACGAAGCTATGAGAAAATTAGATTTTTAAAAAGATAACTCTAGTTAGTCTAAATTCTAGTACACAAAATCTAATTTTAAAAAAAGATTACTTTTTTATTTAATTTTTTTCACTAAAAGATTTTTAATACAAAAAAAAATGTATAACTAATCACTCACAATGTCTGATTTATAAGTAATATTTACAGCTTTTTTGCATTTTAACATTAACATTTAATCCACTCCAGTTAGCCATTGCTACTGGTTAGATACAACCATGATCATGTTCAAAGAGCTGCACTGAAGTGCATTCCACAGCAAACCCTGGATCTCTAGAACAAGGCTTGTAAAATCAGAATGGGGTGTGCTCTGAAACACACCATCAAATACCTCTTTTTACAGCACAAAACAATCATACATCAGGGAATATAGTGGGGAGTAACATTTCAGTTCTGTTTATGAGCATACCAATAAGACAAAAAGACAGTCTTCTGAGAAAGAAAGAAAGAAAGAAAGAAAGAAAGAAAGAAAGAAAGAAAGAAAGAAAGAAAGAAAGAAAGAAAGAAAGAAAGAAAGAAAGAAAGAAAGAAAGAAAGAAAGAAAGAAAGAAAGAGACAGACAACATATGAGGTGACAGTGAGGAAAAACAAACTGAGCATGGTGCTGTAATATGGCTTGTGTATTGTTTTTTAATGCTTCCATGGATGAGCTATTTCTAGGCCGAATAAAAGCCAGACCAAGATCACTTTAAATCTACCTCTGTCACATCAACATGTAAGTGTAACTACATCAACAGCCAAGGTATCATAGTGAAGGTATATTTTTAGACAAAACAAACAGGCATTTGGGAGGAGGTTAGGTAAGTAATAAGGGACGAGATATAAAGAAAGAGGTCTGACCAAAGATGTCAGGGTGGGGAAGTGCAAAAGCACATATGAAGCTAGTAAGAAGGTTTACTTTTGCCATATATACTCTTTCTGGCTTTTACAAAAAAACAGCCCTTTCTCTTCCTTCGGTCTTCTCTCTCAGCCATTTGTAAAAGTTCACTTGGAGATTTCCAGGCTAACCCCCACCCACATAACCACATTTCCTTGCCACTGCTAAATGCCTGCACTTTTCTCTTTTTACCTTTCCAAGTCAAACAGAATGGTGTATATTGGCCACTGGCAGACAGGAGCTCTATAGCAGGACTCTAAATGGACATTCCTTGGCAGGCAGATAACAGCATAAGCACATAATTCATAATGATGAATTGTGTAGCATAGCTTGCAGTGGTTCAGAGGGACTTGTTACATTTCTGTCAGCCTAGGACTAAAGACAAATGAATATGAGAATGGTTGTTTGCATGATTATAGTTAACCACAAATAATCCCAAACTCATTCCTGTCTAATAAAATGCATTCTGGGTAGCTGTTATGTAACTCAATACTTGTGTATTAACTTTTAATCAAAATATCAGTTACATTCATTAAAAGAGACTTCTGAACTAAAAAGCACATAGTTTTGAGCACCATTCCAAAGTAATTCAGGTGATATTCAAAGTCAATTAAAAATGCCACTAGGTCTAAAAGGTGGAGTTAACAAAATTCAGAGTTATTGTAGGCCTTGAGACAATATTGAAAGCCATTTCATATTTCATTAAGGTATGCACTAATCAAATTATAGAAAATGTTGTTGATAGCAGAGAGCAACAAGGTAGATTTAGCCCATTAATGCTAATGACATTCAAATAAAGTAAATTTTATTATTAAAGTCATTAAGCATCATTAATGTAATAGCTTTTGTGAAAGCAATCCTGTAAAAAAAATTGTGTGAGTATTCATCTAATTTATATTTACCTTCTATACACTTATTTAGCACTACTGCACACAAATGCAAATCTATGTAATCAAACAATTAAGCTACATATACAGTATATAAAAAAATTAGCATATGCTTATGTAACAAGTGCAAATTTCGAAGGAAGAAAAACAGTAAAATTTATTGCAACCTCTGCCAGGAGGTTATGTTTTGGCTGTAGCATCCAAAAAAACATTAAGTTTTGTAGAACAACAAATCAATCTTTTTGCACAAATCTGCAGTAAGTATATGAAAAACTCAAAATGTTCCAAAAAACTCCAGATTTGGTAAATCTAAACACAATTTTTCATCCATTACTAGCAAAGGCTCTGTGCTGTTATTTCCTCCAGGGTAGTCTTCATAAAATATTAATTCTGAAACCAGTGTTTTAGGAATAAATAACACTACATGACATAAATTTATATAAAATTAATTGAATATAGTAGAGTTGGTCCATGTTTTTTGTTTGCTCCCTAAATGTAAGATATGCATTGCAAATTTCAATATGGCAGACCAAAGCTTGTCCTGAGTGAAGTAAAAGTGAGTCACCTACAATAACTCACTCCATGAAGGACAGGCTATATAAAATGCTACCACTGCTATATGTTCCCTCTTGCTTTTCTTTCACCTATATTTCACCTACTGCACACCTCCATTAAGTATGTACAATGACTTTTTATTTTATTATGTAAAGTCAGCACTTTTTATTGAAATTAAAATGACTCACTCTAACCCCTCTGGTCCTATTCACTAATTCTCAGCTCCCCATTTCCCCTATTCATCAACAGAAAGACCCCACAGCAGCCCACCACCACTGTTCAAGTTGTGGACCTTTCTCACACTCTCTGTGACACTACAGTGTCAAAATCAATCATGTAAACACAAATATTCACTCAACAGCAGTCCAGCGGTCAAAAACTGACACTGATGCGGTACAAGGACAATTAATACTAGACTAACAAGACGAGGCTGTTAAATATAATATCCAAAAAGTGTACATAGTGTTAAAAAACACAGAAATACAACATACTACTCATTTCTTACCAGTACGTCCACATCACCAGTACAACTACTGTGCTGAGAATGGTAAATTGACCCCTGCAATAGAGATCCTCATTGCAGTGGTCCTACTGTTATTATTTGGTGATATGAATGACCAGTGGATGTAGATACAACATACAGTAGGTATATATATATAAAAAAAAAAAACAAGCAAATGTTTCCTCTCACAAACACCCAAAGAATGCCACAAAGATAATGAACCACCCAGGGCTGTGAGATATATTCCTTAAATGCTGAAGTTTGTTTGTTACCATATTAGCTAAATAGTACTTTCACTAGTGTCCTAGATTTATTAAATAACTAATAGCAGTACAATAAGATTCCTTTCATTCATTCATTCATTCATTTTCTTCCGCTTATCCGTAATTCGGGTCGCGGGGGCAGCAGTCTAAGCAGGCCCCCGCCTTCGACTGCTGCCCAATCCTCACAGCACCATCCCTTACGGTCCCTCCTGCAGGTGGTGAGCCCACGGGAAGGCGGCCCCACGTCACTCCGACGTCACGGACCTTGATATTTCCCTCGTAAGGGACCCCCGGAGCATAGAGGGTTAAGGGCCTTGCTCAAGGGCCCAAGAGTGGCAGCTTGGCGATACCGGGGCTTGAACCCCAGACCTTCCGATCTCCAACCCAGCGCCTTAACCGCTGGAGCCACCAATCCACAATAAGATTCCAACCAACAATATTGCCCCAAAAAGAACTAAAGCACATTTCAATATTAGGGCAGGTTCAATCAAATACAGGTTAATTTATGCAGGCACTTAGGTTTATAAAAGTGCTACAAAAGGCAGCAATTTGCAACAACCCAGCACCTGCTTTTACATTTACACTGTATTATCACTGCAAAATAACTCAAGAATAAACATATTGAATGCTGCAGTCAGCATGTCAACATAGAGTTAACAATAAAATGAGTGCCAGGACACCGCATATCATAGCATATCTGTAGCTTATATAAACATACCTAAGAGCTAACACGTCTGAAAGCACTTTGCCTGCCAACTGAAATCTGTAGTAGGAACTACACAGACAAGAAAAAGCAGTCTGTACTCTCATTTCTTATGCCACCAGTTAAACAGTGGGTGGTAAATGAGCAGAAAGACACCCAAATATATTACAAGCTGCTCTGATTTAACTGCACAAATGTCTCTGCTTTTAAAATGTGCAATAAACACACACACTCACAAAGAGAGAAAGAGAGAGAGAGAGAGAGAGAGAGAGAGAGAGAGAGAGAGAGAGAGAGAGAGAGAGAGAGAGAGAGAGAGATTTTATCTATTATACCAAATAATAAAAAACAGATTTGTACACCTTCTTACCTGGTGTTCTCTTATCTCCAGAAGATAACTCTTTCACAGGTGTCAGTCCTCTAGTCTTTCTTGACTTCATGATCCTTTTCTGACTTGGAGTTCTGCTAATAAGTGTAGGCACTTTTAAGCAAGACTCAGTTCTTCTATGTAAATGCTGAGCTGATTTTGAGTTCATATCAGTCTCTGGACCTTTCAAAGTATTCTTGTGGCCCACTGAATTGATTTCAAGTGTTTTTTCAAGTGAGGGCTGGTTTAGGCTATTGTTGCCAAGACCCCATGGTGGCTGATGCTCTGACCAGCTTACTTCTCCTCCCTGCCCCAGGTTTGATGGATTTAAATGTGAAAAAGGAAAGGAATTGTCTTTCTGTTGGATTTGTGAGAAAACTGGAGAGGGGGAGGGGGAGTTAAATGAACAGCCTCCAGAATTCTCATTGTCTTTTGTGAATTTATTAAGCCAAAGACATGCATCATTTCCATGCTGTCTTTCTGTCATCATACTATGTTTATCCCGCCTTCCTTTGCCTTTCTCTTTCTGCTTCTGCCTTTGCCCACTTTCTGTATTGAAACAGTCACAGGAGGAGTGTGAGGTCGTCCTAGGATATGCTCCAAAAGTGTTCTGTCCCCAAACTGCAGACTCTTGCCTTGGAAACTTGGTCCTCTTTTTGTGGAACTTAGATGGGCTGATAATTGGGTTTTTAGAGTAGTGGTGCATATATGATGGTGGAAAAGGTAGTGGATATAATGTACTGGATGGGTATCCTCGACAGAGTCCAAAACCAAGTGAGGTGGTTGTAAATGGCACTTTGTAGGATGGGTGGATAAATCCACCACCTGGGTATGGGTATCCAAGTTTATGCATCACAGGAAAATGTGTAACAATTTGTTCATTTGGCTCAGAGGAGCAACCATGTTTCCTTCTCATATTTGCCATTCTAACGTAATGAAGAGGTTCACAGGACAGGGCAGAATGTGGAGAATAGTAGCCACTAAGGTTAATCTGAAACATGGCTGGGGGGTGAACTTTTTCTTGTAGGCACTGCAAATCATAGGATTGACATTTGCCCTTTTGCCCATTTCTTCCGGTTGCATTACCATCATCAGTAAGCTTTGTTCGGGTGATACGCTGCACAATACGAATCTTACTCAATCTGACAACTAAGTCATCAATATCAGCAAGAAAGTCTGGATCTTGGTGTTTTGCCTTGAGTTGTATATACTTCTTGCATTTATATTTATGTCTTCTAGGCTTTTCTCGACTAAGGCAATGATTACCCTTCCTGTGGCATTTAAACTTATGGGCCTCTTGGTCAGCAAATGTCAATAAGTGACTGGAATCTTGTTGCCTTCCAGAGACTAATGGTAAATGAGAAGAAAAAAGGCGCTCTGAAGGCAAGGAGGAAAGAGACTTTGGTCTACCCTCAAAAGAACTGCTCCCAGGAACACCAGACATTGTGAACATAGAGCCTGTGGGTGATGCTGAGCAAAATCCAATGCCATCATCCAACCTGTTGCTCCTCTCACCCCCGTCTGATGTGGTGTTATCATTAATTCCTTCCCCACTGTTACATTGTAATGTTGCTTCACAGCAAGCCTGGGAATTTTCACTGAGTTGTTTAAAGGAAGTTGCTTTGACTTTTGGGGTACTGAAATGTATCTGTGAACTACTCCCAGATAATGATGAGGTAAAATTTTTAGATGTGCTAGAGAAGCATGATAAAGGAATAGTTTGCGTGTCTAATGATGACTGCGCAAAAGCAGATTTAAGATTAAAAGCCGGGTTGTCTGGGAACATCTGTGGAGATTTCTGTGAGGAAATATTAGAGGTTGTCTGGCTTTTCGGTTTGCGACCTCTCCTCTTTCCCATGTAGATAGTTCCTCTTTTGCTGACATTGATTTGAGAACCAAGTTTGCCTCCAAAAGATGATACAAGAGAAGATAAGGAGTGTGTTGCAGTAGAATCTGGACTGCACGGATCTCGTTCTGTCCCTTCTTGAGAAATATCTTTATTGTCGCATTGCTTCTGCCCTAACAAAATCTGTGTAAGCACTTGATCTTTTCTATTCACTTTCATTTTATTGATCTTTCCAATTATTGTCTTCATTATTACTCTCTTGCTTTTCTTGCACTTTTGAATGTTTCTTGCTTTGTCTGTGTAAGTAATATGGAGGTCTCCAGAATCCTGTTTCTTAGAGATTAATGTTGGCTGAGTTTCCAGTGCTTGGACAGAAAAAGACTGTTTGGGACGCCCACGTTTTCTTGCCATAGGCCTTGACTGCTTCATATCAAGTTCTGGCTCTAGGGCTTCTGGGTTTTGATCACTTGGAGGATTAACAACAGACACTTGAGAATTGTTTGCCTGAACTCCCACACCTAATTTGGTTTTTGGTCTCCCTCTTTTCCTACATGGTGGATTATTTTGGGATGAAATTTCGGAACTGCAATTTTTTACATTTTGAGGGGACTTGGGAGGTTGTCCAACTGGATTTTGTTTACACTGAGATGAGGACAATGATTCTGAAGAACTATGGAATAGAGTTTCATTTTGTGAACCACTGTGTAGTATTTTATAGGCAACAGGACTATGATTAACCTCATTGTCCACGTTTGCAATCTTACTGCTACGAAGACTTCTGACATGTCGTTTCTTTGACAGTCTTTTGTCTTCCCAGCTGTTTGAAGATAAGCCATCCATCAGACATTTAACTGGGCTGGAAGATACTTGAGTATTTATTGTAGAACCTAGACAGGCATTAGTGTTAGTCAAGCACTGTACTTCCATTTGTCCTTGATTTGTACAAAGCTTGCTATGCTTTCCATGCTCATCATTAGCCAAGTCATTTGTGCTATTATAATTTTTGTGTTCAGAAACAGGATTTTTAGGGAATTTCATCGTTATTTCTGAAGTCCAACATATGTTTTTATTTTCAGTTTGCCCTTTGCTTCCTCTACTATTCTCTGACAGGTCTGATGTGGGGTCCAAGCACTTACATGACGATGGGGACTCAGTTACATGGAAAGACGTGGGATGTTCTGGCAGGTCATTTGGACAAGTACTTGTCTCTTGTGTGGAGCCATTTTGTTGCTTACTTTTTTCAGAAGTTAATATTCTAACATTAGCATGGCTGGGATCATCCACACAACCCACACCCTTCTTTGTGTTCAAATACATATTTGATTGCATTTCTGAATTACTCTCATTGCATTCTGAGACCTTTCTTGGAAAACAGGATGTTAGCTTAGATGACACAATATGTAAATTGGATTCATTTAGATTTCCATAACTGGAGTTTGGACTGGCTTGACCTTGCTGTGTATTGTCCTCATTAAGAACGTTAATGCTCTCTTGTGAGCTGGAGTCCTGTTGAGAGGTGGAATTTGGAGGATGTTTTGAGGAGAGAGGCTGCTTTATATGAGTATTGAGCATTATCTTGTGAGAAATTGACAGTTTGCTGGATGACTGTGGGGTTTCCTGTAGTGTTATATTTGACTTTAAATCTGTCTTCTTATTTTGTTTTGGGAGAACCTGTCAAAATAGATGATGCATGACAAAAAGATCACTATAAACAACCACTCTTGTGTACACATGAAATCCAAGTTCCTATTCTTTACTATTACTTGATTTCTTCATATATCCCTCAAATTACTGATTTTCAAGGAGCAAATACATGATCACAGTCTGTCACAGTATACCAGTTTAAAAAACTTTTAAGCAGCAATTACAAGAATATCACATAGTAACAAAGCTAGAGGGTTTTATCATTTGATCAAATGCTGATATAGAAAATGGCTAAATGTGGCATGAGAGTTTAAGAGAGAAAGAGAGTTCACAGCGAGGGAAAGAAAAAATTAAACAGTGTCAAGTTACAACAGGCAGGGAAAGTAGGTGAGGCAAAAATAGATTAACAGTTTAAAAGTTATAAAGCAGCTGTAACATATACTATACGAAATAATAAAAAATTTCCAAATAACTATCAAGTGCGTAACTTCCATGTTAATGCTATCCTCAAGACGTCATATTTTTCATGGTACAAAATATTTCCTGCTGCACCCTGAAAGGCATTTTTTAATTCTGACCTTTAGCAGTTTATTTTAGACTTTAATAAAAATAAGCATATTACCCAGTGTAAAATGACTGGCTCATACCTTTTTAACTGCCCTTGTAGTAGAAGAATTTGCAGGAGGCGACATGATACCAGAAGTGATGAGAGAGGAGGGAGAAAGTGCTGATGGATCAGTATTTGTCATAGCTGTATTGTCTTTTGTTACCAATGAGTCAGTGTTGCATTTCTTCTGAACAGGGTGACATAACTGACTGTAGCATCTAGTTTTAGCACTTATCCCATCCCTTCGTTTGCAGACACTTTGCCCCAAAGGTTCAGGCCTCTGAAAAACTCGAACAGAAGGACGACATATGAAGTTCTCGAGGCTCTTTGGGGGTTTCTTGGTTCGTTTCGCAGCAGGTCTGATCTTCGCTTTCATATTACCCTCTGAACAGTCAGCCTCTTTAACTGTTAAATCATGCAGCTGGTTATCTCTGCCATCAGTTTCTTCAGATAAGAAATCCAGGTCGTCTGATTTGGTCTTTCTTGGTGGTTTTTTACCCTCTGTCCCCTCAGACATTCTTGCTTTCTCTGCTGTTGGCCTAGGTAAATCCGGCTTCTTTTTTTTATCCATTTGGACTTTGAATAAGAAACAGAGCTATTGAGATTTTAAATTGAAATTATGACAGATCCAGATAAGTGATGGTAAATCAAAAAATGTAAAAATGTCCAAATTGGGGCTGCCTTCTCTCATTATATTCCTGGCCTATAATAATGGGGAAGTAAAGAAAGCAAAATTATTAATAATATTATCATTAAAATTAAGGTATACCATGTTTTATTGCTATGACCATAGTAGATAAAGAGTATTATAGCTTATATCTCATCAAGCCACATTCCATTAAACAAGTCATCGCTAAAATTCACCCAGATTATTTCCCAGTTGAAAAATCAGTTGAAACTGTTGTGAGCTCTCCAAAAGGCAGGTGCTTTGCTGTACTGTGTGAGCTAATTTCTAAGAACAATCCTAAATGATGACCTCAGTGCATTAACTTCCACAGGGGAAGCATAAAATCCACAGCTCAGCCTATTGCCTGAGGGAAAGAACACATTAATACAACCCAGGACATGCAATCTAATGCTGCGTTAGAGGTGTTGAACGACAAAGTTGTCACTGTACATTTCAAATCACTCTGAGGCGCAGTCACAAAATAACGTCAATAGCGCATGTATTTAAATAAATAAAACTGCACCTGATTAATAGGTGAAATATCCAGGACCTCCCCCTAGTAAAAAAAAATAAAGCATTATATAAATTCAAGGCAGAAAGCATGTAACCTTTTTTGATTTATAGGCTATCAGAGAATACTTCATTTAGAATTTGGTGCCAGAAAACAATAATCCCAAAGGAATGATAAAAAGAAAAATGGCCCGAGGAAAGTAAAGACAGCACAGAGCAGCTTGAGCCTGTGTGTGTGTGTGTACATACATACTCTGTAGCTATTAGTAGCGCAGTTCAAGAGCAAAGTGAAAAGGGGTATTTTAAAGTATTTTTTCCCTCACTGGGAACTATGCCTACTTTTGAAAGTTTACCACAATCATTCATCTTATTTCTACCTCCTTCCTATGAAGGTCTTGCCACAGGCGTGCTAACCCTTACTAAGAGTCCAACTGCTTCCTCTCTCTCTCTCTCTCTCTCTCTCTCTCTCTCTCTATCCATTTTATTACTTTCCATAATAGCAAAAACAGTTCCCTTCATTGTACACTGCAAATCGTAAAACTAATAATGATAAACTTACTCATCACATTAAATTACTGAATAACTATGTACATTGCTGGATCATTTTTTCTAAGAAGATCCTTTCTAAAGCAGGAACAATCGCAACTATTATTCTTTTCAAGATCAAGATCGACTGATTAAACAAATGGAATAAGACACAGTCCCTATTTTGTTCGACTAAAACCCAACAGTCAGACCAGTCATTTTAAGACCTTTGCTCTAACAGTAGTGATGCTGTCAATGTTTTGTGTTCAAACTAAATAAGGTTCAAACATACATAAGACCTCAGACAGACATTTTAAGCCACTCTGCTTCGTTCCCCACCTTTTCTTCCTCACAACTAATTCGCTCTTCTATTCTAAACTCCACCAGTGCAAGCAGTCACTTAGCTTGTGATCCTCGCCTCTGCTTTCTCGTCCTCTTTATCTCGCTTTTACACTTTCTCTCTTCAAGTCTATTTCAGTAGTTCTCATTTGTTTGAAGGATACACTTACGTCCTTCCTTCGTCAAGTGCAATCAACCTCTGGCAAGATACTACATTGCAGATACTACCCCAGAAGTAAAAAAAAAAGAAAATCCATAAAAAGCAGTTTCTGTTTTGTTTTTTCTCAGAACACATTTTTTCCAGAAATATATCTGTACTATCAGTGATACAGTTTATTAGTCATAATTGTTGGCACCCTGACTCATGTGCCATGAAGCCCACTAGTGAAAGCTGACATGATTGTACATTTTTTAAATAGCACCAGTCTGTATATAGCAACATGGATAAGGTGATAGACTCGTTCCCCCCCTCCCCTCTTCCCTCCACCCCAATATCTCCTCTGTGAACCGAGTTCTCCATGAACTGCTCCTGAAAAAGGGGAATGAGATTGCCATCGACTCATCTGAGGAACTTAAAACCACCAGCCGACTGGCGTTTCTGCACTATTTCTCTGACCTAGATATATAGCTGGCGTTCCGAAAATAGAATAAACTAGAACACACAACACGACGAGGAAGGAGAAGAAGAAGGGCCGAGAGAAATGTGAGGGTAATTAATTAGCAGCAATGTTACAATGGCGTTTCCGCCACATCAGTGGAGAAGAGCACGCAGCATAGTTGTGCACGGGAGTGGACTGCTCCACTCAGCTCAGCTCAGCTCAGCTCCACTCAGCTCAGCTCAGCTCAGCGTGGGCTACAACACCTACAGTTTGGGTTAGTGAGTAAATAAACCACACTGACAGCAGATTAGAACGGTTCTGACTTTAGCATTAGGTCATGCAACAGAGATTGCAAAAAATCTTCAAAAAAATATATGAAGTTATCTAAGCAGGGGCACGGATGGGACGCGTGTTATTATTATTATTATTATTATTATTATTAAGCTTCCAGTAGGTTTTCTGTGCTCATCTAAGGACACAAGATGAAAGTAATTAATTATAAAAGTAACACCGGATTAACGGTTTAACCACGGCCTAAAGATACACAGCGCACCACGGTACACCATGGTACAGCACGCAGCTCAGCTCCACTCCGAAAGCAGCTCTGAAAAGTCGGAGGAGGCGATTCCTAAAATAATCATCTCCCAAGTGCGTTTGGAAAAACCATGGCTTGACTTACCCGGGCTGTGAGAAGATATGATCGATGATCTATAATCACAGCAAGATATGCTCCAAGATCATTCTTTCTTTTTTTTCTTTTTTTTGAGTGCGCGCACTGAGCTCCGAAAACGCTAATCGCAGGGATGTTGCGTGAGCTTTTCCGTGTGCACTGATGGAGCCGTGAAGATGAACATTGTGCAACTGCGTACGACACTCAAGTTCCCCCTTCTCCTGCGCCCCCTCCCCTCTCTCTTCCCCTCTCCGCTCTCCCCTCTCCTCCCCTCCGCTCCTCTCCGCGCGCCGCTCCGCTCCGCTCCTCTCCCGCCCGCTAATCCGCCTCTTGCGCAGTTGTTTTACATCAAAAGCGCAGTCGTACATTGTGTACCCACATATCCACTGCTAGTAGGTAATCGTTTATAAGCGAGCAGTGGAGCGCTGTACCCTGGCCGACCTATTCAGCTGAGGATAAAGAGCACTGCCTAGCGTCCAGGACTGGAGAAGATGATAGAAAAAAGCAACAAAAAACAAACTCGTTAATACGTAGTAACTAAAAATGAAGCACTGGCTGTGTTTTCTTCTTTCTTTATGGACGAATTAAAAAAAAAATCAGTCTAGTTACTCATTCCTCATCATTTCCTTGAACTGTTTATCGCAAACATTTCTTTTGCACACTCTTCAGAGGTGTTCATGTTCCACCAAGTTGGACTGCACCGATGCTCAGCCCTGACGATTACACAATCACCATGGCTGCTTGATTTCTGCTTCGTTTACTTCAACGTAGTGTCGTCCAAAATAAGTGCACTACTGTAAGTCACCAGAGGTGGCATTCAATCCTGAATTTGATCCCAACACACCCACTTAAAAATCTTCTATAACTTTAGATGGAGGGATGAGGAGGAGGAGGATTCATTTATCAGCATGCTTCCTAAATGTTTAGTTCATTAGTGAAGCGATTAGCACATGATGATTACCTGTTTGCTATACTACCTCATCAGTCATCAGTGTTACTGCCTATGACTAATTGTAATCGCTAGCAAATAACAATCCTGCCCTCTATGTCAATCTCATCAATATCAAGCTGATGAAGTGATGTCCTTTGTTTCTTGTTCGTTCTTAGTACTGTTATATCATTTGAGTGGTAGCTCAGTGGTTAAGGTGCTGGGTTACTGACTGGAAGGTCAGGGATTCAAGCCCTGGTATCGCTGAAGCGGCCACTCTTGGGCCCTTGAGCAAGGCCTTTAACCCCTTTGTGCTCCAGGGGCGCCATATCATGGCTGACCCTGTGCTCTGACCCCAGCTTCTGAGCAAGCTGGGATATGCGAAGAACTGTGCTGTAATGTATATGTGAAAAATAAAGGCTATTCTATTCTTCTTCTATTCTGATGCACACTTTGAGTAATGTTAATTGTAGTGTAATGGGACCCCTAATCTTATTTTTAAGTCAGAGCCTATGATTTGGACCACACTATAGATATGAAAGATTTAATTTGTTGTGGAATAAATCCCATTTATCTGCAGCGTGAACTTGGGATATAGCCTTCTTTTTGTTTAACTTTGGCCCACAGGGTCTTCAGAAAAGTGTATACATTGTCACCTTAGAGCCGGATGACTGACTAATAAGCTTGACTGCACACAGCTGTCTCAGGTTTGGATATAGTCATGAAATTGCAAATGGTCACATAGTGCCTATTTAAAAACTCCAGTAGTGAAACTGGGTATGTTGTGCTACAAATTAATATGAAATTGAAAGACTCATCAGCACAGAAGGAAACTGATTTGATGCATGTGTTGTTGCAGTTGAAGGGGCAGAAAACGGAAGCAGTTTTGAGCTTTGGCAAGCATGTGCTAGAAGTGGACAGATGCACATAATTTGTCTTATGAACTGGCTAGCTATTGGGTCGAATGCTCACTAATAGTGTCTGTAAAGTCTTGTCTTGTGTGTAATCAGTGAGATTAGTATATTTAAAAATTGGTATTTTAGACGACATGGAACACCAACAGATTGGAAGACCCATTCTGGTCCGACAGATCATGGTGTTACCTGTTATTCTTACTGACGGGCTCCATTCACACTTCCTATTAGATCAGACCTGTAATATCTGACAAAGTCATGAATATGGCCAGTTGGAGTCACCCCGGCATACTGGCATGTTTGTCAAAGGTCAGCCACAGGGTCATGATTGTGCCTGCTGCATTTATGCACCAGAACCAAGCAGATAGAAATATGAGTTCAAACATATCATGGATGGATTCAACATTTGTGCTGTTCTAACAATGGTATATTAAAAAACCAATCTACCTATATATTGATGCAAATGAGAGTGCGATCTTTGCTCACAGGTTCTGATCACTATGTGGCAATGACTGGCAGTGGGCCACTGATTATATATATATATATATATATATATATATATATATATATATATATATATATATATATATATATATATAAATATATACATCATTACACTATCATAATCATATACTAATATATATATATATATCATAATATATACATCATAATTGTGAATATTACATGTAAAATCTCTAAAGACATGTATAATTAAAATAGATTGTTCAACAAAATGCTGATATTATGACCCCTGATTTCTATTATGTTGCTATAGAATCCAGATTAGCAACTGTAAAACTGATCAATTTTAAACATTCTGTACTTTGTGCACATATAAAAGAAGAAATAACACTTCAAATGATCCCTTAACCATTGTAATATTACCAGCTTGTGAAAGTAACATAAATCGCTTTCAGGCTAATAGCAATACTCTCTTCTTTTTTATCTGCTGCTTTTTAATGCAGTAGGTCTTCATTTATATGCCCTTTTTAAAATGGTCCTTTTGGTCCTGTGATCCTTTGAGGCTGTAGCATGTCCTATTTCTCTTTTAGGACTTTGGAAAGGTGCTCACTTTATTGTCTATGCTTTCACTTTATCTTCTATGTCCTCTTACATCCTTATATCCTTTTATAAAGAAAACAGAAAGATAAAAATGCAGTATGTGAACATATCTGTATATGTAAAAAAGAAGTAACTCTTCTAAATGAACTAAAATGACAGAACCCCATAATGCATGATGATAATCCAGTGTCTAACAAGCCTTGTTGTTTCTATATTGTTTTATGGCAGCTGGCAATTCAGCAAGATATCAGCAACTGATCCAGAGTGAATAAATGTAAAAATCATTATGGCTGTTCTGTTTTGCTGTGGCTGCTTGATTATTCTCTTGTCTGACATATGCTTCACAATAGAACATGTAATTGAACATGTCTATTTTTTTTTTAATATTGAAGGCAGAGCCATAATCATGTTTTTAATCAAGTGAATGAAAAGTGCCACTGAATTGAGGACAATTGTAGAGGCATACTGTAAACCCATCGTTGCTCATTTATCACCTGCATTGTATCCACTAATCTCACAGTATCTACAATAACACATTTATACTTGCAGCAAAGTAGACATTAATTGATTGTTTGGCTTAAGTTTTTCACTTAATTTCCAAATGTGTTATATTAGTTGCCATAGAAATTATATTTAATGTGCCTGTTAAAAAATATTTATTTTCTTAACCTTTGTAAATGTTCTTGTTTAATCATTATTGAAAATGAAAAACCACCTTACTTGTGCACTGAGAAAGTTTTTGCAAAAAAATAAATAAAACAACAACAACAACAAAAAAACCTAATATATTTCATTCCACAATAACCTACAGACTGGTGACAACTTTGTTATGAGATGATTGATTGGTAAGCTAGACACTTCGAATGTAAAGAAACCAACACAGCAATCAGTGGACAGAACAGCAAACCAAACACAGGTTCAGTCGCAGAGGCAAAAGAGGTGAACATTGCCAAAGAAGTAGAGGCTTTTACTTCTCATATATACATTACAGCACATTGAAATTCTTTCTTCCCACATCCCAGCTTGTGAGGAAGCTGGAGTCATAGCGCAGGATCAGTCATGGTACAGGGCCCCTGAAGCAGAGAAGGCCTTGCTCAAGGGGTCCAACAGTGGCAGCTTGACGATTCTGGGGCTTCTGATCAGTGATCCAGAGCCTTAACCACAAATAAATACCACAAATATTTCATTTACAAACTTAAGACATTTCGTCAGTTCCATTTTGTGCATGTGATTACGCATTAATAGCAGGCAATGTGCAGGTATGTGCCTTTCACTACATCTTTTTATAGTTTGACCCATTCATTTTATAACGCTTTATCAGTTAGCATGTATTATGCCATATAAGGTCAAATGCAAACCTTTGGAAAGCAGTAAATTGGCTGCATTTGATCAGGGCCCTACAGGAGGCTTCATGTTGTTGCGCAGTAGAATTTTAAGTCGCTCTTCCAAAACTACTCTCTTGCCCGGTGATTCGTGACGTCACACCCCCTCCCCTCCGTAAATCAAACATGGCGGCGCCCATCAGCGTGTCTATGTGACAGGACAAAGCGTCACTTCTCCGATTGTTGGCATCGTTCACAGTCAGACTCGTGTGAACTGGTTTCTTTGTAGATAGTGAGCATCTTTTTATGAAACATGGTAAGCAGATATAACATTTACCTTTTTGTGTAGAGTATTGTTGCTGTTGTGCTAAGCTAACATGCGTCGGCATCAGTGCGTTAGCTAGCCTCGGGTTTGTGTGATCCCAGTGAAGTCAAGGTGAATTGCACATTTCGCACTAAACATAAAGAGAGCTTAGGGGTGAAAAGGCCGTCTCTCACGAACCTAATGTTAAGGAAACACTGTTGTAGCTGTGACACGTATAAACACAGTCTGACGTGTTGTTTATTTGTCTGTGCAAAGTGAAATGAAATAAAAAAAAAATGTCTATGACTGATTAATGGACCTAAAGTGTTAATATGTGATTTGTTGTGCTACTCACACCCAGCATTCAGACTTATGACAGTGTGATTCAGGAGTGATTTACTGTTATTTCTAAATGGTGATAAAGCAGAATGTGTTTTGTTCTAAACCTGAATGTGTTTTTCATACAGAACCTTAATATTCCAAGATTTTGTCAAAGACTATGTCTAACTGTAAGTGAAAGGCTTTAACTTGCATTTGTTTCTTGTACTTCTTTTACACTTTCTTTTGTTATTTACATTTTTTTTTATCCTTTTTGTCATCAACATGATCATTGCTATATTATTATCTGTACAAATATACAATCAATTCCATTCTTACTTCTTTCAAAACTATACACATGCATTATTTGTGTTATTCTTTTCTCCTCTTTTGGTTTTCTCCTTCCTAATATTATTATTAATATTCTTTCATTGTATAATGATCTGTGGTTTAATTTTTAGCTGTCACAGAAACGTCCACTTCACATTAGTGGTAATGGCAAGCAGCTGGATAAGACTGCAGTGGCTGTAGACTGTGATGTGTCGCATCGTGTCTCCATTTTCAGGACTTCAGAGAATGATCCGGTGTGTACACACAGCCAGAAAAGCACCTTATGTACTCTACACATTTTTTGCTGACATACTTTTTATGCCCATTTCTCTCTTTGATTTCCTCCACAGACATGCCATACTGGGCAACATGCTGGTCAGTACTACACCATTCCCCCTGCACATGTACGCACACTGTTTCCCCATGGATTGCCCGCACGCTTTCAGATGCAGGTAACCAACGGTTCTTTTGCAAGAGAGTAAATAAAAAAAATGTATTATGATTTTGACAGTGTGTCTGCCCTGTTTGCAGCTAAAGACATTTAATGAAGCCTGTATTATGGTGAGGGAGCCATCGCTGGAGCTCATCTCTTATTTGAAAAAAGCTGACTATAGCAAACCTGCCCTGCGCTACCTTCTCTGTATCCTTGTGTATACCTCACTTTGAAACAGAATCTTTCTTTTCAAATACCACTTAGTGTATGTCAGTTCTATCCAAACTCTTACAGTATTGGAGCTCCAACTGATTATTCCGTATGTTCAGTATGTACCTTGATAGTGTATTAGATGGAGAGAAGGGCTGTGGGAAGACCATGTCTCTGTGTCACGCACTGCATTTCTGTTACACACAAGGCTGGTTGATTCTACACATACCAGATGGTAAGGAACTCGTGCAGTCAGTCGTGTGACATAAACAGACACCCAGCGTTCTTTTCTTTTTTTATTAGTTGAATGCTTGTAAAGAGAAAGCTACACTGTTCATCTCTATTTGAGCAGGTTAGGCTCGGCTGGGAACAAGTGTTTTGTCTATGTGCACATTGTAAATATTTGTTCCCACTCTTTTTTTCTTTAAAGCTCATTTGTGGGTTAAAAACTGCAAGGAGCTGCTTCCCTCATCATCCCACCCAGGTCGCTTTGATCAGCCAATCCAGGCTTCTCAGTGGTTGAAAAACTTCAAATTTACGAATGAGCATTTTCTATCGAAGGTAATGAATACATTTGTAATTAATTGTTATTGTAATGCTGTAATGTCATTTTTAATGAATGGTGACTAAAATAGAGTGTTTTGGTACTGAACCTTCCATGATGTCTTTGCCATTTCTGGACACGGAGCACCGTTTATATAAGTAATAACACATAGCAGAGCATGTGGTTATATAGAAACAATTAATGCTAAGATTGTGTACAAAGTGAAGTGAGTTTTTTTTTTTTGATCATTTTAATTGTTTCATTGATTAATTAATGACAGATTGCATTTAAAATGGTGTATATTTAAGATTTAATGTTGTCCAACATCTGAGAGAAAAGGTAGTTTGTGATAGCTATGATAGAATTATTTTCAGCATCTCCCTCCCTCCTTCTCTCACTCTCTCTTTCTCTCATCCTCCCCTTCTTCTCTTTAGAAAAATGCACCTTGTCAGTTTACAAAGAAATTAAAAAGAGTAACTTTTTCTGTTATGAAGACTTTCCCATGCTGGGAAACTACAACGTGTTAACTTTTACACAGTACTGACAAGTGAGAAGTTCCTCCATAAACGTTAAACAAAATAAACATTTGTAAAAATGTGAAAATGTATTCATATTGAAAAACTAACCAAAGCAATAGTTTACCACCTTCTTACCAGTCAGATTTAAGAATTCTGCTGTACTATGATATACATGCATTTTGGTAACTCCTTATTAATTGCTATTAACAGATAAAAACGACAAAGCGGTATGTGTGGACAAAGAGAGAGAGCACAGAGGAAGGACGGCCTTTAGCAGAACTGATTAATCAGGTCTGGATTTTATTTATTTGGTTATTATTTTTTTATTTTAAAAATCATATCCATTCTTCTTGGTAAACCCGTTTGTGTAAAATATTTGTAATAATTGTATTTGAATAGTTTAAAATCAATGCATAGGTTTTAATGTGTTCTACAGGTTAAATTTTATTTTATTTATTATTATAATTAATTTATTTTTACACATAAGACCAGTATCTATTGTTTAATGTGTTGAGTTGTTTGGGAGACATTAGGCAAATGTCCATTCTCTGATACATTTTAAGAAAAAAACCTTTCATTTCTAACCTGCTCCTTCAATCTGAACAAATAATGTAGTTGAGTACATCATGGTGTGCATTTGCAACGGGTTCGCAGGGTGTAACTCGTGTGAAGAGCAGCAGTGATGTGGTGGGGGCGTTACTGCGTGAGCTGAAGCTGCAGGTTGGAACCTCTACAGATGGAGCTTTTAGACTGGCTGTGGCTGTGGATGGAGTCAATGCTCTGTGGGGCAGAACAACTCTAAAGAAAGAGGACAAGAGTGAGGTACAGCACTTTACTTATAGGTTCTTTCAAATTACATCAACAAATAACCCATGCGTATATACTGCTCATTCTCTACATCACACCTCTACCTCAGGTTTCTGCAGACGAGCTTACACTTGTACACAACTTAAAAAAAATGCTGAGGAATGACTGGGTAAATGTTATACATGTTGTATTACCAATTTTATTTGTTACATTAAGTAATGTTTAATAGTATTTTTTTTTATTTATTTCTTCAATGCTGTTTTTCTTTTCTTCTTTCTTAGAGTGGAGGAGCCATTCTCACAACACTGTCTCAGACAGGGTCCCTGTACATGCCTCGCTCTGCTTACCTTCCATCCGAGCTGCTGGGAGAGGTGTGTAAAGAGAGCATCATTAATTAATCATTAATAATAAGTAATTTAAGAGGATCCGAGAATACGTTCATGCTTTTGTACTTATCCTATCGTTATTATATGGTCACTCTGGTTACATCACCAAAATAAATAGTGTTGTTTGCTGTACAGGATAAAGTAACAATTTTTTATAATGTGTTTTAGGTGGGTTTTGATAAGCTGGATCCACTTGTGCCAATCCCAGTTTCGAACTACAACGATCAGGAGTTTGAGAGCTGTTATCTCTATTATATGGATCGTAACTGGCTGCAGCACCCACACAGTGAGTTGCTGTTGGACTGCAAACTTGCACTCATACTGTAAGTGAACAGCCATTACAAATAAACCTTTTTTTTTTTTTTTTTGCAGGTCAAACAGAAGAGGGAAAGAAAGAACTCATTTTTCTTAGCAACAAAAATCCGTCCATCTTCGAAAGACTGTGTGCCTTCCTGTAATAAATGTTACCTCCTTGTCACATTCTTTCTCCCCCTCCCTCTGTCTGTGTAAAATGATCCATGATACAGTTCACATATGCCACTGATGTCTTTAATAATAAAAAGCCTTTGAGGAAAAATTGGCCCATTACATTAGGCTCCTTTATCACACACCCAAGCATTTAGCAAGCAATGTATAACATTCTACTGAGAACATGTTAACATTTAAATATGATATATTCTTTGTGTTACAAGACATAAAAGACAATGTTTTTATTTTTACACACACACATTTTATATAAAGTTAAACACACATACATTACCTTTAATAATCAGAACTTAATTGCACATTTTAAAATTTACCTAAATGCACCTTAAATCAATACTTTTCAAGTTTTCAATACTCTAATCAACATGGACATGAAGAAATATGGATGCTTTTTGCAAACGTATGTTTATTATTAGTGAAACCATACTCAACGTAGAGCATGAAGACAAAATATTCTTGTAAATATTTTAAAGTAATGATGGTGTTTTAAATTACGTAATTCATCAGGACACCAAACAAAACTTTCGCTGTGTTTCCACACGGACGGTTTTAATTGCAGGATGTGTGCATCATGGTTTTTTTTATTTTTATCTGGGGATTAGGGAAACAAGTGTCTGATCCATTACCACAGTAGATGGCGGTAATACTCTACTTAAGAATGTGAACCGCCAATTAGAAGAATCATGATGGTATTTGGTGTTTGATTGGAGACTTAGCGCATCAGTAAAACAAATATTTAGTGATAAATTATTTTTCACTAGAGTTTTATTTTATTTTTAATAAATAAAATAAATGTGTGCTGTGTTGAAGGTTTTAATTTGCCTCTTATATTTATTTAATTATATTTTTATTCAACAAAAATATATATAATTTGTTGATTTATTTTTTTTTATTGTAGTTTTATAGTTAGTCTGATCACTTGAATTGAATGTGTTGAACACAACCTTAATAGCAACTCCAAAAAACAAAACAAAAAAACTGTGTACTGTATGAATTATTTAGTATTGGCCATAATTTGTGCTTTTGATGGACAGTCCAGGAATAATAATAATAATAATATAAAAATAAAATAAATAATAATAATAAAAACCTAACTCTAAGGCTCCAGTGAATAGCCAAAATATTATTGCACAAATTTAAATAATGAGCCTGGAACTGAAATAGGTGGATCATGTTAAATTTTGATCTTGTAAAGACTTGGGCTGAGCATTGAGCAATGGATGTGGTACATTAGATTAGATTTTTTTATACTGGAAGCCATGGTTGCAGTTTTATTTTTAAATGTTCAGGCTTTGTTTAACCTTCTATTAATTGCAAAACTGACTGTGATGTTAGATTCCTACTCAAAACTTTACATAGTCTGTACTTTATTTAGAACACTATTGCTAAAAGGCAAGAAGGCAAAACTAGGTGAGTATAATTCACATGCAGAGACACTTCTCATTTATCACTAACCCTCATTAGACACATGTAGGACAGCATCCTCTAACACAATGGTTCTGTACATGCAGGACCCAGCAATAAAGTACTCAAATATTTTTCACCACTCAGTTCATGTTCCTCTAAAAGTACTGGGACATCTGACTTGTCCAGCCATATCTGGTTCTTCCCCAAACTGTTACAGGGAAGTTGGAGACACAATTGTATAAGATGTCCTTGGATGTGATAGCATTAAATGTTCACTTCACTCGAGCTATGAGACCCAAACTTGCCCTTTGCACAAAGGCAGCTCCATGAAAATATGGTTACAAGATTTGGAGTAGAGGATCATGAGTGGTCTGCTACAGAGCTCTGATCTCACTGCTTGCTACTGGGATGGGATGAAGTGGAACGCTGTGTGCACCCCAGGCTTCCTTACTTTGCATCAAAACCTGACTTCAACAGCCTTTTGGTTTGGGCTGTCAATCGATTAAAATATTTAATCGAGATTAATCACATAATTGTAATGAGACAACTTGTGATTAATCGCAACTAATCGCACATTTTTATCTGTTCTAAATGCACCTTAAATTTATATTTTTCATGTTTTTTATATTCCAATCAACATTGACATGGAAAAATATGGATGCCTTATGCAAGTGTATGTTTATTATTAGTGGAACCAAACTAAACATAAAGCATAAAGGGAAAATATTCTTGTAAACATTTTAAAGTTAATTATGGTGTTTTAAATTACGTAAAACATCAGGACACGAAACAGAACTTTTGTTATGTTTCCATACAGACGGTTTTTATTGCCGATGTGTGTGCATAATTGCGGATTTTAGTGCTTGATTAATTACTTTGTTTATCAGTACAACAAATGTGTAGTGATTAATATATACAGTGAGGAAAATAAGTATTTAAACACTCTGCTATTTTGCAAGTTCTCCCACTTAGAAATCATGGAGGGGTCTGAAATTGTCATCGTAGGTGCATGTCCACTGCGAGAGACATAATCTAAAAAACAAAATCCAGAAATCACAATGTATGATTTTTTAACTATTTATTTGTATGATACAGCTGCAAATAAGTATTTGAACACCTGAGAAAGTCAATGTTAATATTTGGTACAGTAGCCTTTGTTTGCAATTACAGAGGTCAAACGTTTCCTGTAGTTTTTCACCAGGTTTGCACACACTGCAGGAGGGATTTTGGCCCACTCCTCCACACAGATCTTCTCTAGATCAGTCAGGTTTCTGGCCTGTCGCTAATAAACACGGAGTTTGAGCTTCCTCCAAAGATTCTCTATTGGGTTTAGGTCTGGAGACTGGCTAGGCCACGCCAGAACCTTGATATGCTTCTTACAGAGCCACTTCTTGGTTATCCTGGCTGTGTGCTTCGGGTCATTGTCATGTTGGAAGACCCAGCCTCGCCCCTTCTTCAATGCTCTAACATGATGTCTTAGTGTATTACCAACAGTAACCTTGGAAACGGTGGTCCCAGCTCTTTTAAGGTCATTGACCAGCTCCTCCCATGTAGTTCTGGGCTGATTTCTCACCTTCCTTAGGATCATTGAGACCCCCACGAGGTGAGATCTTGCATGGAGACCCTGTCCGAGGGCGATTGACAGTCATGTTTAGCTTCTTCCATTTTCTAATGATTGCTCCAACAGTGGACCTTTTTTCACCAAGCTGCTTGGCAATTTCCCCGTAGCCCTTTCCAGCCTTGTGGAGGTGTACAATTTTGTCTCTAGTGTCTTTGGACAGCTCTTTGGTCTTGGCCATGTTAGTAGTTGGATTCTTACTGATTGTATGGTGTGGACAGGTGTCTTTATGCAGCTAACGACCTCAAACAGGTGCATCTAATTTAGGATAATAAATGTAGTGGAGGTGGACATTTTAAAGGCAGACTAACAGGTCTTTGAGGGTCAGAATTCTAGCTGATAGACAGGTGTTCAAATACTTATTTGCAGCTGTATCATACAAATAAATAGTTACAAAATCATATATTGTGATTCCTGGATTTATTTATTTTTTTTATATTATGTCTCTCACAGTGGACATGCACCTACGATGACAATTTCAGACCCCTCCATGATTTCTAAGTGGGAGAACTTGCAAATCAATCAATCAATCAATCAAGCTTTATTTGTATAGCGCCTTACAGCAACCAAAAGGAGCACAAGGCACTTTCCAGTAAAAACAACACAATCAATAAAAATATAAGAAATATAAAAATGTAAAAATATAAGAACACAAAATATAAGTTAAATAGCAGTGAAGCAGGGCTATGTGTTAAAAGCTTGTATGAATAAAAAAGTTTTCAACTGTGATTTAAAAACACTCAGCACAGTGATGGATCGGATGTGAGCTGGGAGTGCGTTCCACAGCTTTGGTCCCTGGACGGAAAATGACTGACCACTAAACTTTTTATATCGGAATTTAGGAATGACCAGAGAGGTAAGTCCAGAGGAACGGAGAGGCCCGGCTGGTTGGTAAACTGTTATTAATTCGGTGAGGTAGGCCGGGGCAAGACCATTGATGGCCTTGAAAAATAGCAGGGTGTTCAAATACTTATTTTCCTCACTGTATATAGTAAGGAAAGGACATCGTAAATATGTGTTGCATTTAATTTAGCCTATTTTATATTTATTTATTTATATTTTTCATAAAAATGCAAAAATGCACGTTGCATTAATCGTGTGTTAAAAAAATGTTTTAAAATAACACAAAAGAAACAAACAACAACAAAAGAATTTATATATATATATATATATATATATATATATATATATATATATATATATATATATATATATATATATATATACACACACACACACACACACACACACACACATCACACATACGTGTGTGTGTGTGTGTGTGTGTAAAAACTGAATCAATTGGTTATGTTGATTTTTGCAAGATCTATACTGTACGCTAGCAAGTCGTCTGTCATGTGACCGTCATGTGACTGCAGGCAGCCGAATGATCAGGAAGTGGAGGTTTTGTTTACAAAGTGTTGCTCATGAGTGCACATTATTGGTACGATTACAAATGGCTTAAATGGAAAATACTTATATACTTGTAAATAATTTACAGGTGAGTGTTCACGAATTTAAGACTGTGTATTGTAAACTATGATCGTTGATGACTGGGGAATATGAGCAGGTGTTTTCTCATTCAGCAAAGTAAGCTGCAGCAGCAGAGGCAGTATGAGGAATACGGATCTGTTTTTTCTGATCCTTCTACTAACGGGTACAATCACACACATCAGAGGTTGGTTAATGCATTTCAATACTGAGTGTGACTGATTAAATAATTAAAATTGCTTTGTGAATATTTTCTGATCATCAGTAGTGTGGGGTATGTCTACATCTAATGGTTTTGCTCTTGACAAGTAAAGTTTACTAACAAATAATATATAAAGCTGTATACATATTTTAAATGTTCCAATCTCAGGTTAAAGTTAGGCGAATGTAAGTGTGTGTGTGTGTGTGTGTGTGTGTGTGTGAATTTGTCCCAGCAGGCAGCAGTGAATGTAAGGCGAGATCTTTTGGACAGAGCTCAGTAGTGTGTGAGTGTAATGCTACATACTGTGACTCTGTTGGTCATGTCAGCTTGCCCGCTGTGGGCCACTTCCTGTCGTTCCTGAGCAGCAGGGCGGGTGCGAGACTTCAGAGGAACCAGGGACCTGTGCAAAAGAACAGCACTGGAGCAGGTATGGAAAACTGCAGCTGTTAGTAATCAGTGGACCATCCTGTTCTCAGCAGTTCTCAAAAAGGAAAAAAGATCTCCAGAAAACAAAACACCAACAAGTGAGATTGTGGTATTGTAAATAACATCATGGTGAAACAATGTGCAAATATAAGAGTGGCCAGAATGTGTTTTAACTGCTCAGATTGCAGAATTGCAATTAACTGGTGAAAACAGCAGTGTAATCTCCTTTTAAACACAGCTTCCTCTTTCCTAATACCTCAGTAAGCCACCAAAATAAGGGATAATAGATGTTTTCATTTCCACGTATGATACATGCATTAAATGTGCTGTTATGCAGCGTGAAGAGTTTAACAAATATAACAATGTGTGGAAGAAAGATTCTGAACTGTTGCATTACACATTTATTAGGACATCATTAAAGTTGCTAAGAATAAATCTAAAGTGACTATTCCCAGCACTGACCCAGTTTCTTTCTTGCCTGCTTGTCTCTCTTAGCTCTCAGGATCACTTTGGTCCCCACAGAAAAGTACCAGCATGTTAAGGGCTTTGGAGGAGCCATGACAGATGCGGCTGCCATGAACATTCTCTCGCTGTCGAGTAGAGCCCAGGACCAGCTGCTCAGACAGTATTTTTCCCCAGAGGGTGAGTGAGAGAGAAAAAAAAGAAAGAAACACTGAAAGACAGAATGGAGGAGTTATAGGTTTTACGGAATAATAAAATTAGTATTCATTATAAAACAGGATAGACTTATAAACGCTGTTACTAAAATTAATAATCTTTTAATATTAGGTAACAATTATAGTTTTACTATATTTGTCACATATTTTGAATATAAAATCTTATTTCATGCTTTACATGTAAAATCCCTAAAAGACACGAATAAAGCACAGATGAAAAAAAAAACACAAAACGTTCCAAAACACAAATAAGTTAACAATTAGTATATTTAATCTGGGTGTAAATCTTCATAAGGATGGGCAGTGATGTCATGGTTTTAATATGCATATGAAGTAAGCCACATGAACCATTCGCTTTCTGCCTGTCGTATGTTTATAGGTATAGAATACAACATGGTCCGAGTACCGATGGGAAGTTGTGATTTTTCGACTCGTCTGTATACATACGCCGACCTGCCAGAAGACTACAGCTTGCGTAACTTTAGCCTGGCTGAGGAAGACACGCTCATGAAGGTAGAAAGGCACGATTGATCCTGGTTGTGCATCTAATTATGGTAACTTTGTGCTAACAATCGTTAATAATCGATCCTTCACAGATTCCTTTGCTGCAGAAGGCACAAGCCCTGTCTGCTCGCCCACTGTCCCTGTTCGGTTCTGCCTGGAGCTCACCAGCTTGGTTGAAGACCAGTGGTGTGCTCATAGGGAAGGGGTCGCTTAAAGGAAAGCCTGGGGGCAAAGCGTATAAAACATGGGCGCAGTACTATATAAGGTAAGCATAGTCAGAGTGATCACGTTTTACTATTTCTTTTCTTATGTCCAATAATAAAGCAGAGACAATCCAGGACCCCCAGCAATATGTTGTGTCTTTGAGGCAGCTGAATATCCAATTTACATTGTTTGAATATTTAAAAAAAAAAAAAAGAATTTTTGTGCTTTTTACACTATTACTAATCTAATTCCAATGAAAACATGCTCCTAACACTTTTTGAAACAAGTAACAAGAGTTCCTTCACTTTTTTTTTTTTTTTTCTTTGTCTACCTACCTGATATTCCTCTCTCAGATTTCTGGAAGAGTATGAGAAGCACAATCTCTCATTCTGGGGGCTGACCACAGGAAATGAACCCACTGCAGGTGAATTGACCAATTACAGCTTCCAGGCTTTGGGTTTTACTCCTGAGCTTCAGCGCGATTGGATTGCTATGGACCTCGGTCCTACACTCCATTCATCTCCATATTCCAAAACCCGCCTTATAATCCTAGATGACCAAAGACTCCTGCTTCCTTACTGGGCCAAAGTGGTAAGTAAATAAAAATGAGGGGTGGGATGGTGCACATTTTGGATTATCTGAGACTCATGTGCATGTTAGGAGTTAATAGACATGGTACATAAGACAAGTAAATCTTAAGAATAAAAAGAGAAAAAAAAGGTCAGAGCTCTCAGTGACTCTTTCTTGCTGTAGGTTCTGAGTGATATTCATGCCGCTCAATATGTCCACGGCATCGGCGTTCACTGGTACTTGGATCAATTCGTTCCTGCCAAATTCACACTGACGGCCACACATGATCTCTACCCTGAGTACTTCATTTTGGGCACAGAGGCGTCTACTGGTTGGCGCAATATTGACCGTGGTGTGCGTTTGGGCAGCTGGGAAAGAGCTGAGGATTATGCCCATGACATTATAGAGGTATTCCAGGGTAATTAGTTCATGGCCATTTCATTTCTAATTTTACATTGCATAAAAACACTGATGATGGCTGTTCATTTATTTATTCTTTTGTCTAATTTGTATTTATTAATGCCCCAAAGTAGCATATTAAATATTCTCGGAGCTTTATTTTTCCATTTTTACTGAAATATATCTTTATATCTTTGTTTTAATGCAGTACAGACACCTTGGACTACAATGTAATATTTTTGATGTGAACATTAATGTTTCTTATATTTTTCCAGCATTTTGTTTCTTTTAAAAAAAAAAAAACTCTTGCCTACAGGACCTAAATAACTATGTGGCTGGATGGACAGACTGGAACTTAGCACTAGATATGAGTGGTGGACCAAACTGGGTCAAGAATTTTGTGGACAGTTCCATTATTGTGGACCAGAGCAAAGACGTCTTTTACAAGCAGCCAATGTTTTACAGCATGGCCCACTTCAGGTGAGTGCTTTAGACAGTCACATGCATGTCATAGGCAGTGTGTAAAGTTCAGATGATGTCATGCGCTGCAGTGTTCATTATAGGCACTTGATGACTTTTTTTGATGGATTTAATTCGTTCTTTTTTTAATTCGTTCATTTCAAATATTTATTTCAACACTCGCAGCAAGTTCCTGTGGGAGGGGTCTCGGAGAATAGGGCTGTCTACTTCTGAACACACCTCGCTGGAAACATCAGCCTTCCTCAGACCTGATGGTTCAGTACTGCTGATTGTCTTAAACAGGTAAGAAAAACAACGGTTATATATAGTTTTATAACCACAAATGAGAGAACATTACTCATAATCTTTTTTATTGTTTAAAGACTATAATCACACTCTTGATGTCACCCAAATGAGGATGGGTTCCCCTTTTGAGTCTGGTTCCTCTCAAGGTTTCTTGCTCATAACATCTAAGGGAGTTTTTCCTTGCCACAGTCGCCATGGTTGCTCATCAGGGATAAATGCACACCATTCACCTTAACTGTTGGTTTCTGTTTTGAGACTGCTTTGAGACAATGTCTGTTGTGAAAAGCGCTATAGAGATAAACTTGACTTGACAATGGATGTACTTGAGTTAAAATTGAGAGATACACTTTGTAAAATATGACTTCAGTAAACATAAAAATGTTCCCTTTAAACTTTCACTTAAATAAAAAATTTACAAATGTATTTGCCTTCAAATGTACTTAAGTATCTAAAGTACTATGATTTATTATGGCTTTAATGTTCCTATTTTCATTTCTGTCACAAAACTGTTGTTTAATCAACTCAGTTTATGGGAAAAGCCTCTGTTACACCAATCTATTAATAGAATGATATTAGAGTTAAACACTGATTGATATTTATAAAAATTTTCATGAGCCCAAAACCTTCTTTTTAACTACTTAAAAAAAAATTAGCAAATAAGTCCAAGGGTGTTGTAAGTTTTTCAGTAGTAAGTCAAGAATTTATCCATCACCAGCAAGCGCCCAATCAAAACTATTTGGTGGCTTGCTGTGTGATTGACCAGTCGGTGTCGGTGATAATTTGTAATTGTTGTTATTTCTGTGAGGTGTTAGCAGTTGGAACTTGTCTTCCACACTGATGTCACAGGGATTTTGCTCGTACAGGTACAAAGACATTTAAAAGAAACCGATTTGCTGTGAAGATGATAAACACAATAGCAGGAGCTCCTTTTTTTACTCACGAGTGAATGTAGAGATCGGGATTAAAATAACTGGACAGGCTGCATGACCAATGTTCTGCTGCATCAATTTCTTTTTTATATGACTGCAGATGTACGCTCTAATTCCCTCTTGAATTGTTATCCACTGCATTGTGGGTAATGTAGGAAGCCATTGCCCAAAGTGAAAATAAAGCAACATGATGTTAAATAAATTTAATTGACAAAATCCAGTTATAAATGATAAACATTCATGTGTCATTTAAGACTTTTTCTTTAACCTTCACAGCCTTTACATTGTGGACATGTTTTTTTTAGTAATATAATTGTAAAAATTTTAGTAATACTGTATAAATCATGAAAATATTTACATGGTGATTCATATGCTTGGGGATCCTGGGTTTTGTGTGTGTGCAGGTGTACTGATGTAACTGTAAATAAACAATGGATAGATAAAATATTCACCTTTTTTCAATCCACATTCGAATACACTATATTGCCAAAGGTTTACAGACATCTGGTCATAAGTACGGTATGTGCGTTTTGAGCATCGCATTCCACATTTAGTCCCAATTTACTCTTATAATTCCCTCCACTCTTTTGGGAAGATGTTCCACTAGACTTTGGAGTGTGCTTTTTGGAGATTTCTGTTCATCAGCCATAATGGTGTCTGTAAAGTCAGGTATTGATGTAGGTGAGGAGACTTGGGGTGCAGTTTTCACATTCATCCCAAAGGTGTTTATTAGGGATGAGATCCGAACTCTATAGAAGGCCACTCATAATCTTCCTCTCTAAACTATATCTTCATGGAGCTCGCTTTGTACACAGGGGCATTGCCATGCTGGAACAGGTTTGTGTTTCCGAGATCCAAATTATACATCCAGATATCCTATTTCCTACATTGTGGTAATAGTTTGAAGAACCACCACATACAGCAGGAACGGTGAGATGTCCCAATACTTTTGTCCATATATTGTATCTTCAAGCTTTATGAAAACAATACTTTTTTAATGCATCTCTATGGTCAAAATAACCTGAATATGATCCCTGTACTATAAATGTTTTGTGTGTGTGTGTGTGTGTGTGTGTGTGTGTGTGTGTGTGTGTGTGTGTGTACCTACAGGTCTGATGCTGAGGTGCAGTTTGAAGTCTGGGACCAGACCCTGGGCTTTCTGCCGACAAGTGCTCCTCCTCACTCCATCCTCACACTAGTGTGGGCCACATCTTAAATAGCAGTATTCAAGTATAGGTACATTTATGCAACCATAAATGGAACACTAAACATGCAAATATTTCAGCGATGCTACAAATAATCACACTGGAAATCACTTCAGTTCTAATAAAAATTATATCTAGCAGTCATGACTGTTATTTAATTAAGACACAGCAGTGAAAAATAAGCATTAAAAAATTTTTTTTTTTTTTTGAGGTCACAATGATGATCTCTTGATTAAAACTGAATAGAATATAGTAATATCCAATCTGGAATGTTTTGCAGTGATTTTAAGTTGATTCTGTAGCTTTATGGTACTTAGAGGCTGCAATATTTTCAATGTAAAAAAAAAAATTCCAAAAAGGTGTTATGTCCACGTGTGAAAAAGAGATGTAGAAGCTTTAATATGCATAATTGGTCATTAACAGAATTTACAGTGACTTGAAACTTCAACATGTGCTTGACCTGCTTTTAATGTGATAAATTGATAAGACAGTTTGAAGCAACGTGTACATAATTGGATGGAAACAATTCCATGAGGTTTTGACAGTAAAGGCTGCCATTATCTGGAGAAGACAGCACTGGTTCTAGGAGTCTAGTGATGCGTTTAAAAAAATGCATATGCCATAACAGACTGCTCAGTCAGAGGAATGCAAGAGGCTACAGTTCAAATACAAACAACAGTAACCTTTGTAAACCATGTCTGACTTTCATTACATGAATCTCATTGTTGTTAACACAGCTAATTGCTATTGCTTCTCGATCAAACACAAGCACAATGACCTTGTGTGTAACCAATGGCAATTTATCAGGCTAAAAACTTGGAAAATTACTATTAAATGAGTATTAAAATGCACTACAATAAGTTAGGACAGGGGAAATAAAAAGACATAAGATAAACAAACTTGTATATGGATGCTGTAGACAAAGTGACCAACAAAGCATTTCAATTAAATAAAATGCTGAAATCAAATGGTGTCCTTGGCTTTTGAACATATGAATCATGTACAATTTTATGTAAACCTGTCTTAACCAAGATCAAGTGTTAACTGATTTTTATTCAGTTTTATCATCATCAATACAATAACAACACATGATTTATATAATATATATTTTAATATTTAGGGATTCACCATTTTATATGCAGTATTCCTTTCCTTTTGTTTTTTTTTCCTTTGAATGAGCTTCTTGAACTAAAATTATTTACAAAAAAAAAAAAAGAAAAGAAAAGGAGTGATGCCAATAAGGGGACGATGAGAGGGACACCGTGTGTGCCTGTGATATTTACACCTGGGAGAAGTGCACAGATGGCAAGAGGGAGAGGAAAGAATAGAGCTCAGAGACTGGAAACGACTACCAGGACAGGACAACGTGACCCAATGAACAGGCGCGCTAAGCGGTGAGAGAAAAGAGGTCAAGGGCAACCAATCAGTAGAATAAGCCTTGGGGACCCACTGAACCCCACGGCTATTAGGCTGAACAGCGGTTGGCTCTTTGTAGCGTGTGCAGTTTAGCTTTATGGGTAGTGCATAACACTGCACATTTAAAAGGATGGCTCATGTAGCGTTATGCCTACAAGATGACGGTGAACATGGACGGCCTTCAGAGTCAGTAGCCTGGGAAAGCAGACGCCAGGACGAGAGGTGTTAAGTGCAAACACCTTGGAATTAAGGTCAAAGTGTCGATGCAGAGACGAAAAGGAGGCTACAGACAGGCCACGACAGACGAAGTGTTGAGCGATAAAAAGTAAAACGGTAAACAAGCCATAGTAGACCATATGAGAGTGGTAAGATTGAAAATGGATAACGAGAGAGAGAGAGCGAGAGAGAGAGAGAGGAAGGCTGGAGTTAAGACAAGGAATGCCGAATATTGGCAAATCCTCACGCGTTCGTTGTATTGAGAGTTAGACTGAAACAGCGGAGATGAAAAGAGGCATGTGTGGGCATCTCAGTAGGACCATCTTTCCTGTGTGCGGGGCTCCGTGTTTACGGAAGAGGGCTCTGAGGGGGGCTGATTGCTGCTGTCCTCTCCACTCAAACTCTTCCTGCATACCGGACATGTGTCATGCTGCAGAAAGAGAGGAAGAGAGAACTTCAATAAATGTGAGGCTTGTGGACATACATATTCATCACAATTAAATGGTAACCTAGTTACTGCCAAATTACCTGCAGCAATCAGTCAACTTGATATATATTTTTCTCCCATCATTTACTCCACAGCACATAGCAAAGCTACCACTACTTAAAAATCAACCTAAACGGCTCATATACAGGAGACCTTGAAGACCGATGTGTGAATAGCAATATCAAAGAATCTGCAACATGGGGGAGGAACATGGAATCACATTTATTTCCAAGTTATTAAATGCTGTAGCCCTAAATAGCTGGCTAGAAAATGCTTGGAATGGCATTTCAGGCACTTTTATGTAGATATTTGTGAAGACTTTGTCGCAATACAGGTTAGCACACATTAATTGTTCATAATCATTTACACAACCTTCTGATCCAAAGTCCAACATCTTAACCACTGAGCTTCTTCCAGTCATATTTGGGGTAATTTCTTATTGCACTTTACAGAAATGAGAGTAACCTTTAAATCCAGTCACATGTATAGTGCTTTCTTTTTAAATCAGTTTATATAAAAATTTTGGTTTAATAAATCACCATGAGTACACTTTTACCACACCTCTCTACATAATGATTTGCCAGGGAAAAAAATTAGATAAGACAGAATAAGACAAAGAATTAGATAATATCATATATAATATAGTAATAGCTACTGTGAAATATATCCAAGTTTCATTTTCATAGTATTGTCCCTTAAGAAGATATCCTAAATGGTTGCTAAAATGTGAGGGGTTTACTCACTTTTGTAAGATACTGTATGTTTTAGTAACGATGAATTGCCCTCATGCATCTTTTTAACAATTTAAAGCATCTTCAGTAAAACTGGCAGACTACATTTTAAATGAAGTATTTTGTAAAATATAAGTAATAATATTGGCACTAAAATAAATGGTGATTTTTGGTAAGACTCCCCGTCCAGACCCAGTCTCACCAGTTCTAACCAGGGTACAATGCAGTCACTGTGGAAGAAGTGGTTGCAGGGCAGCTGCCTGACTGGCTCCCCGACTGCGTAGTCCTCTTTACACACCGGACACTCCAAACTGCTGTCTGTGTAAGGAACAGAGAAAGGAGGATTCGTTTACAGATGCAAAGTGGCTTTTTTAAAGTGTTCTAATTTTGCAAAAGTCCAAAAAGCAACACTAGCTAGCTTTTTGTGGGGTAAGAAAAGGAAGGCCATGACAAGGGGGAACATAAAGAAACTTACCAGCCTGTTCCTGAGAAACAATGACTGTGGGGAGGGAAGAGATTTTCTCTTTCTCTGCAGGAGGAGGACCTGTGTTCTCGAACTGACCCAGTAACTGAGCGTGTGTGAGCGAGAGAGAGAGAGAGAGAGAGGGGAAAAGTTATTTTAAAAAAAACAAAAAATACAATTTTTTTATCAGTTTGTAAAAATCATACTACTTTATTTGCAAGTACCTGTGTAATGACTGCATCCAGACCCCCCTGCCCCCAGGCATAGTCACCAGGATTTGAGTGCAGCATGCCTGTCCTGATATCACAGGGACACACACACACTTTACACAATGTCACTGATTAAAAATAACATATTACGATGTCAGAATGATGTTATTATGGTAACAATTATATGTATATATTATATTGACCATATTTGTATTTACCATGAGAGAGGAGGTGAACCTGGAGCACCTGAATTGGCAAAAAGGCCAGCAAGAAACTGTTGTACTATTCTAAAAAAAACAAAACAAAAAACACAAACAATACAGAGTTAAAAAAAAAAATTAAAAAAAAAAACCATTCCCTTGCAATTTACACACACACACACACACACACACACACACACACACACACACACACACACACACACACACACACACACACACACACACACACACACACCATTTTCTCTTATATACACTTTACCAACCAAAGCATTATTTACAGTCATAATGAATGCTACAGCATATAAAAGCAATGTGTACTATGAGGTAACAGTTTTGGGGAACCGCCAAATTGCTGTCCAGATACTTTTGCTTATATAATGCATCATACTTACATCTTATAGTCTTTATTAGGTTACACACACACACACACACACACTCATATATATATATACAGTGAGGAAAATAAGTATTTGAACACTCTGCTATTTTGCAAGTTCTCCCACTTAGAAATCATGGAGGGGTCTGAAATTGTCATCGTAGGTGCATGTCCACTGTGAGAGACATAATCTAAAAAAAAAATCCAGAAATCACAATATATGATTTTTAAACTATTTATTTGTATGATACAGCTGCAAATAAGTATTTGAACACCTGTCTATCAGCTAGAATTCTGACCCTCAAAGACCTGTTAGTCTGCCTTTAAAATGTCCACCTCCACTACATTTATTATCCTAAATTAGATGCACCTGTTTGAGGTCGTTAGCTGCATAAAGACACCTGTCCACCCCATACAATCAGTGAGAATCCAACTACTAACATGGCCAAGACCGAAGAGCTGTCCAGAGACAAAATTGTACACCTCCACAAGGCTGGAAAGAGCTACTGGGAAATTACCAAGCAGCTTGATGAAAAAAGGTCCACTGTTGGAGCAATCATTAGAAAATGGAAGAAGCTAAACATGACTGTCAAGCTCCCTCGGACTGGGGCTCCATGCAAGATCTCACCTCGTGGGGTCTCAATGATCCTAAGGAAGGGGAGAAATCAGCCCAGAACTACACGGGAGGAGCTGGTCAATGACCTGAAAAGAGCTGGGACCACCGTTTCCAAGGTTACTGTTGGTAATACACTAAGACGTCATGGTTTGAAATCATGCATGGCACGGAAGGTTCCCCTGCTTAAACCAGCACATGTCCAGGCACGTCTTAAGTTTGCCAATGACCATTTGGATGATCCAGAGGAGTCATGGGAGAAAGTCATGTGGTCAGATGAGACCAAAATAGAACTTTTGGGTCATAATTCCACTAAACGTGTTTGGAGGAAGAAGAATGATGAGTACCATCTCAAGAACACCATCCCTACTGTGAAGCATGGGGGTGGTAGCATCATGCTTTGGGGGTGTTTTTCTGCACATGGGACAGGGCGACTGCACTGTATTAAGGAGAATATGACCGGGGCCATGTATTGCGAGATTTTGGGGAACAACCTCCTTCCCTCAGTTAGAGCATTGAAGATGGGTCGAGGCTGGGTCTTCCAACATGACAATGACCCGAAGCACACAGCCAGGATAACCAAGGAGTGGCTCTGTAAGAAGCATATCAAGGTTCTGGCGTGGCCTAGCCAGTCTCCAGACCTAAACTCAATAGAGAATCTTTGGAGGGAGCTCAGAATCTTTGGAGAGGCCAGAAACCTGACTGATCTAGAGAAGATCTGTGTGAAAGAGTGGGCCAAAATCCCTCCTGCAGTGTGTGCAAACCTGGTGAAACGTTTGACCTCTGTAATTGCAAACAAAGGCTACTGTACCAAATATTAACATTGACTTTCTCAGGTGTTCAAATACTTATTTGCAGCTGTATCATACAAATAAATAGTTAAAAAATCATACATTGGGATTTCTGGATAATTTTTTTTGATTATGTCTCTCACAGTGGACATGCACCTACGATGACAATTTCAGACCCCTCCATGATTTCTAAGTGGGAGAACTTGCAAAATAGCAGGGTGTTCAAATACTTATTTTCCTCACTGTATATATATATATAAATAAACTGAACACCTCATTAGTTAAAAATGGCATTTAGCAAACATCCTTATCCAGAGCGAATTACAATTATACCAACTTATACAGTACACAACTGAGCAGTTGAGATTTAAGGGCCTTGCTCAGGGGCCCAGCAGTGACAACTGTGATACTGACCTGACCAACACCTTTACCACTGAGCTACCGTTTGCCTTTATTAAAAAGTGTAAGGACTGCCAACATGAGACACGCAGCATGAACAGTAAGTGGGCTCATTAAAAGAAGCACACGGTGACATGAACAAAAAAATGTATTTGAAAGGATGTAGCAGTGAAGCAAGTGTTCTGCAAATGAGACACACCGGCTTTCTTTCCTTTTCACCCTTATCAAGGAAATTAAAGTCAAACAGCCAATGTATTTTGGTTTAAATAAAAAGCAAAACAATTTAAGCTGGACTAAGTGAGAGACTATATTTAAGAAAAATGGTGTTCATTCCTCTGGTACAGAGCTGTGTGGCACAGCACCTTAGTGAGACGCATTATACTGGATAACAGCGTACCTATACCATGCAGTTTTTATTGTCTACCTCTGGAATCTAACCATGTCCCATTTATGTCTTTGTAGCTCTGTTCCCTTCTTAAAGACTTTAGTAAATCGCTCATAAATTAAAGACCAATAAGCTGACTATTACAAAACAGATGAAATTCATATTTTATATAAAGTGAATTTACAACTAAACAGAAAAGATTAACATTCAAACTTGGCAACAGGCAAGCAGGAGGCACCTTGAGAATAACTTGAGGCGATACAGAGAAAGACAGAGGGAAGGGAAAAAACAAAAACCAGACAGTGTGTGTCATATCCCGATTAACTGATGAAACCTTTACTGGGGTGTGATATATACAACTGTGTCAGAAAAAAAGCTTGAAGATAAATGGAAGTAGTACCACCGAGCCAAAATGGGTGGAACCCATAAGGGCGGGACTTACCCCTCTACAGCAGGAGAACGATCCGGCCGACTGCTTCCTCTGGATCTGTATCTCCTCTGTGTGTGCAGGCGAGGGGGACGGCTGGGACCCCAGTGCTCTCCTCCCCCTCCTAACGGTCCACCGAGGGTCCCGCTGAGGCCCCCAGGGACAGAGCCACCAAATGGTCCTCCTCCCAGACCTAATCCTACAGCACCCCCTGGAACCCGTGGCTCGGAGTCGGGGCTGTCCAAATCCACTGTGAACGGCCGCTCCACGAACAGAAGCTGCCAGAGCTACAGCAAGGAGATATGTGGAAAGAAAAGATCTCTTATTACTACAAATATGTAGTCAAGAGTATAAAAAGTGCTATATGAAATCGAAATGATGTTGAAAATTAACAACATTCCTGCTAAAGATGCAGATAAGACAGAAGACGTTACTACTAGTGAAGATAACGAAGCTGGACACAGAATCAGCAAATGTTCCTCCTGCAAATGTGTTAAATCACAATCTCTATAAAGCTCTGAAAATGCCCACCTTACATAACAAATCAAGTGAATAATGTGTAGCACAGAGAGCAAGGCAATACGTCGAATAAACAAACACCATAGAATTAGTTACACTATACGACCAGAAGTATGTGGACACCTGACCATCACACCAGCAAGTGCTTGTTGAACACCGTTATAGTTATAATAACCTCCACTCCCCTGGGACCGCTTTGCTACTAGATTTTGGAATGTGGCTGTGAAGATTTCTGTTCATTCAGCAACAAGAGCAATAGATAAGTCAGACACTTGTGTTGGGTGGGGTGGCCTCGTGTGCAGTGTTCCAGTTCATCCCAAAGGTGTGGACGAGTAAAGTTCATTCTGAGTTAAGCCACGAACCCCACCTTTATAAACCCTGTCTTCATGAACCCTGTCTTCATGAACCCTGTCTTCATGAACCCTGTCTTCATGAACCCTGTCTTCATGAACCCTGTCTTCATGAACCCTGTCTTCATGAACCCCGCTTTGAGCGCATAAGCGGGCCCTGCATTTCCAGGGAAAATGTAGTGTTACAGCATGCATTTTTCTTTTTTTTTTTTTTTTAAAATACATGCTATATTTTTCTGTGCTTCCTATTGTGTGGCAACAATCTGAGGAAATCACATATGGGTGCAGTGGCCAGGTGTTTACAAACATTTCAACTCATTAGCAAAATAAACAAACATTTAAATAAATAAAACAGGTAAGCAAAAACAATCTTGGTCTTATCAATATGAGATACATTCTATGTTAATAATGTTATAATTTTTAAGCAGTGGAATGAAAACGTGAAAAAAGCACAAATGATAGTAGTAATAATAGAGCTAAATGCCATGTAAGCATCTGAGGCATCTTTATCGCAAACATAGTAACAATAAAAATAAAAATGTCCGGGGGTGGGGGGTCCTGCAGAACATATACAGTGAACATTGCTTAATCTTTGCTCATGTCTTGTTTTAAAAACAGAATGAGTGCATGTTGGAGATTTTATGAATTTCATGTAATGTATTATTTATTAAATTATTAAACATTGATTGATGTTAAAATCGGTGTGCCGTTGGTGTTTATCAACTGGAAAGATAATGTAAAAAATAATAAATATATAATGAAGCTTCATCTTACTGCTAGATATCTAATCTTGACTAATGTACATTTAAAGCATCTATTTACAATTAATAACCTAGATATCAGTTCAACTCTAAACAGGCATGTTCAGTCTTTTTTTCCTTCAACCAAGGATGTGCTGTCATTTAGAGAGAAGAGGGAAAAAATGGGTTCTTTTTTCCCCTTCATAAAAATAATTTTTAAAGAAAAAAAACTCACCTCTGCAAACTGTGACGCTGTGTCATCAAGGCCATTTGTATTATTGTCCAAAAGACTAAAGAAACACAATCACAACGTTATTCATCGCTGTGTCTAAACCATCACTATTTCATACATTCGAACTTTCCAGCATAAGTATTGAATGTCACGGACATGGACTCGTGACATGTCAACCAGAGCTGCTGTAATCACACTTTCTGTAGTGTTATCATGAATAAAAGCTGAAAGAATGTCAGTTTAAAAATATATTGTATTATAGCTATATAGATAGGTACACACATACACACACATTCATACGTATACAAGCCACATAAAAATTATCTTCACCTGGAGTCTTCGGGCACCTCCTCAATAAATCCAGAGTCACATCTGGGGCAGATATACTCCTAAACACAGGAGATTTATCAGTATGTAGCAGTGGAAGTAAATTAGAAGTAAATCACGTGAGATGTTGGCATGATTGTACTTCCCCATTCTAGGGGTTGTTCAGGGTGTATATGATCTAAAGCTGCATTAGGGGCAGCTGGAGTCCAACTGATCGGTTCAGATAATCAACTTGGCAAAAGATTCTCTGTTGAACCCAAACCACAAGTCATGAGTCAGTGTGTGTGGCAGTCATTTAATAAGAGGTAAAAAAAAAGAAGTGAAGAAGACCCAGCACACAGTGTGACCTTATTAGGGAACGAGGTGCTTTTAATTTCAGTTTAGTGTCAATCAGAAGACTCAGATGTATATCTACTGAGAAGGGCTGCAAAATAAAAGGGGATGGAAAAAACACCATACACGACTATTTACTTTCGATTTAACTATATGTTACTTCATGAAAATAATGGCCTGGCTGGACTATTCTGTGTCACAGAATTGTGTATTAATACACCACAAATAAACAAAGCCTCACTTTATAAATAAATAAACCCTCAGCTGTGGATCTGACCTTCCACAGACACCGAGTTCATTCCTCCACAGCCAAAGAACCAACGACGAACCAACGACAACACATCAACCTACGGCCTAGAAAATACAAAACCCCAACAAAGTGTGTGTGTGTGTGTGTGTGTGTGTGTGTGTGTGTGTGTGTGTGTGTGTGTGTGTGTGTGTGTGTGTGTGTGTGTGTGTGTGTGTGTGTGTGTGTGTTTCGTTTGCTGTCGAGGCCCTATTACAGCCCAGGAACCTAGGACAGGCTAGCAAAGTTAGCTCGCAACCCTAAGAGTAACGCTAGAGCGTTAGCTGAGAGCGGCCGAGCTAGCCTAGCCTCGTCCCCGAGCCTCGACATGGCTCGATCCCGTGTCACAAGCTCGGGGGAGTCGGACACGCGTTCGTCAACCACCGTGTCGAAAAGACCGCTCTAAGACAAACGTGCAGGCTTACCGGAAGTTTCGGTCTCACTTCGCCTTTACAACAGTGACAAAAAAAGCGATGCGGAGGAACCGCGGCAGCCTCCGCCATCTTTCCGAGAACCGCACACAAACACTGACGTCGCTCCACCAGGGCGTTATACGTTTCCCACCCGTATTCGGGGGAAGACATCCCGCCTCCTATGTAATGATTGGCGAGAAGTTCTGATCGTATGGCTTTCAATAAAGGTTATTGGCTCAAAGTCTGAACTTCTAGCCTATCACAGCAATGGGCGGAGCTCTTTACATAGGGAATATAATGAATTCTTCTGGACTGGACTGCAGGAGAAGGCGGGGCTCTTTAACCGGAAGTGCCTTAGCTGTATGAGGGGTTGTGTCTGGGAGAAGCCATGTGAGTTGAAATGCAGCAGAAATGTTAATTGACAAGCCTCGGTTTCTTCTGTAAGCACCCGGAAGCGAAATCAAGAATATTTTAAAGGTGCGTAACATTTTTGTTTCTTTTTTTCCCTACCGGATGGAAGGTAGCATCTATTGTGTTTAGCTAACAGCTAATTACAGTAGCCATTTCAGGTCATGCAGGTGATTTGGAGGCCTCCAGCACTAAATCCGTAATTCCACTATTCCAGATGTTTCGAAAACCTATAAGCAGCTCATTTATGTGAGCAAGATCAAGGCTACACAATACACAAGGACCTGATTTGTCAAGTCAAATAGGCTTTTATCATTCCAGCCAATATACAGTTCAACACAGTGACATGAAACAACGTTCTTCCAGGACCAAGGTGCTACATCGTGCAACATATCAAAAAGTAGCACAAAAAAATTACAGAACTACACAAAACTACCAAAGGCACGATATAAAGTGCACGTGTGCGACATTTGGTGCAAACAAACTGCATAAGAGAGTAAGACTGGACACTCGGTGTTACTGCAGCTCTGGACAGTCTAATAGATTTTTGTTAGTGCAAATTAATTCTCTAGATGATAAATACTGTACATGTAATCACTATAACGAGTTTGATCATTTGTGTTTGTGTGTGTGTGTGTGTGTGTGTGTGTGTGTGTCAGTCCAGTCCCTTTGTATTGAGTGGTCACATGTCTCCCCTGAGTCCTTCAATTTAATTACATTTGCACTCAGTTACACACAGTGCTTCACACACACACACACACACACACACACACACGGTCCTTCACACAAATGGTCCTACACACACACACACACACACACACACACACACACACACACACACACACACACACTTACACACACACAGAGTCCTACACACACAGTCCTACACACACAGTGCTACATTTAGTTACACACAATTGCACACAGTAATACAGTCACACACAGTTGGACACACCAACACCTTGTGTGCTACACAATTAGACTCAGTATTAGAGTTGTAATTACATACAGCTGCATACAGTAACAGTGTAACAGTTACAAATAGTTACACACAATTACTCAACGTTAAGGAGTTTTTATTCAGATCCCATTGTGACTTTCAGATGACAGTGCAGGAGGCGCGTCTGTGTGGACTCCTCCTGAGGGAACACTTTGGTGAAGTGGTGGAGAAAGTCGGAGTTCACCTGCTGCGCAGTGGCACTCTCAATCTACGTGCTCTGGCTCATGAAACCAGCACTTCCCTCGACCTGGTAACCTTAGGATTTCTCAGTACATATACACATATGTTATGTTTGATTATGAGCTTAGATTTGTGGATTTTTCTCTGAATTATGCTCTGGAAGAACTGAATATATTGTTGTGGATGATCAGAGACAAATCTTTCCTCCTTTCTTTCTGTATTCCATACTTGTACTTTACTAGGTGAAGAAGTGTCTGTGTGTTCTGGTGCAGCATGGTATGTGTAAGTTTGGTCCAGGCCGCCGGGGTCCTGCTGGTCCTGTTGAGTACCAGGTGAATTGTGAGCGCATTCTCTACATGCTCCGGTACCCACGCTACATCTACACGGCTAAGAGTCTCTACGGAGACACAGGAGAGCTGGTTATAGAGGAGATACTGCAGAGGGGTCAGATGACCATGAGCAGTGTGGTCAGGACTGTAGCAGACAGACTGACACAGAATATGGAAGGTGAGTGGTCTGTACTGTCATACATTATGAAACCTGTTCCATAATACAGAGTCCATCTCACTGGCGCATGTGGAACATGTAAACTAATGTTCTTGTTATGCAGTGAGGCTACCAAGCTGCTGATATGACCTGCTGGATGTTTTTCTTATTAAGTCTTTAGCAAGCAATGAGTATATTAAGAGCATGAGTTAATATTTTGCTGCCACAAATTTAAAATCATAGCCTAAAAAAAAGGTAATCTTTTTATATTTTACTTTATATTTCACTAAATAAACAGCGTCTAGTTTATTATTTGGCAGGGATGTAAATGGTATTTTTCTTATTGACACTACTTATGGCAGCTACATGTTTCCAAGCTTGAAGAAATGTAATATAATCAGTCATTCCTATGTTCAGGTTTTAGTGCTAAAATGATTTCATATATTATTTTTTGTCTATGACTCATATTGATATACAAACCATTCCATGAATTTAACTCATTGCTATGAGAAACTTAAAAATATAGTAATTTCTCCTAATTATATCATTGTTCCTCATGATAAAAACAGTATCTATCTATCTATCTATCTATCTATCTATCTATCTATCTATCTATCTATCTATCTATCTATCTATCTATCTATCTATCTTGTTTTTAATATGAGGAACAAGATAGATAGAGCGAGAGAGAGAGCGAGAGAGAGCTTTTATGTGTACACACAGCAACCAATAAGGAGAACTGAACGGTTTTTATTGCACAGTTTAATAAACAAATTAAAACTTATCTAAAACCTGACCTAGTTTGGTATTAGTCTATAAATTACTATAATCCATAAAAAAAATTTATATAACCAAAAATCTTACAGCCAAAAAATAAAAAGAATATTGCTTAATCCTTTATTGATGGTGTTTAGATTTTCCAGGCTAAAACTGTAGTATAAGACTTTGAAAACACGGCCCACGCGAGTTTCAACAGGTTTCTTTTCCTGTTGATCCAGATGCTTCTGTCGTTTATGCTGATCGAATGCTGATCATGGCATTTGATGATATTTTTTGGGGAATAATTTATTGTGTCATATGCCATATGACTGAAAGGCAGGTTTTATACTATAACTATCATTACAGTGGTCAGTTGATTCAGCCTGCAGGATTGCTACTTGTTACTTTCATTAAAGAAATATCTACATTATCTCGTTTAAATCTAATCAATAAAAATATGTAGATTTGATGAGAATTTAAATGTCATTGTGTCAAACTTGGATAGATAAAGTGTAATCTGTGACTGACATGTTCTTGGTGCAAGTTGGCCTGGTGTTTTAGTGTTAATGTTTTTTTGCCATTCGAACGAAAAACAAAAAAACAAAGTTGTAGTAGTAAGACGCTAGCTAACAAACTATAAAACTTTTTAACTTAAAGTCTATCCTGGCTTGTCGTGTATAACAAAATGATATGGAAATAAGATACAGAAACATTTGCAGTGAAGACATGGGGAAAATGCTGTGTGTGTGTGTGTGTGTGTGTGTGTGTGTGTGTGTGTGTGTGTGTGTGTGTGTGTGTCGAACATGAATGATTTATATGGCCATTATGCTTTTGTTCCTAGCTTTCACTGGCAAGATTAACGTGTTCAATTTATCACATTACAAATTGTATTGTTATTTTTTACACAAGAAATAGAAATGTTTGATGCACTTCAATGTTTTCTATTTGTAAAAAAACCTTATGATCTAAAGGGTTCATATAGAATTTTGTGGATTTAGTCACTGTAGGTAGATGCTACCTAATTTCTGTATTCTGTAAAAATGTGGAACATATGGTGAATTAATTTGATGAAATTAGATTTTTATTATGAAGAATGAGCACAATCAATTTACATCATAACATATGTAAGTTATGCTATGAAATCTCATCATTATAGTAATACATTACCATGTATGTAATTTGAGATGAAATAGTGCAGCGGTAGTGTGAAGACTGATGAATGTAAGTGATCTGGGTTTGATCATCAGCTCAGGTGAGGGCACAGAGTTTATTCAGTGCTATACACGAATTTACATTTTATTGTGTGTACATTCAAAATGATGTTCATGTAACCCAGTTTAATCATGTATGTACGATGGAGGTGTTTTAAAGTAAAAGTACTCCTCTATGAGAAAAATATAGAGTATTTATGCAATTCAATGTTCTCTTCTCTTGCACATCATTCTTTGTAGGTGAATATTCTGTTACAGGTACACAGTGAGGGAACCCTTAATTTGTGCAAACTCTAGAACTGTGGGGTTAAAACTGTGATCTCGCAACTTGTGATTTCACTTCACAGTAATGACGAGCAGCATGTTTTTCTGAACTGTAGTAAATGTATTAATCATTAAAATGTAGTGAATTTGAAGGAAAAATTTTCAAGAAGGAAAATGTTGTAATCAAATAAGAAAACTTAGAAACTGTTCTTACGCATACAAACAGTAAAATGATTACTATACTATCCACCTCTGAATTCTGGTATGTATGTTTAGTTTTTTCCAATCGAATAAGTCACCTAGAAGCTGTCAGGTTTATGAGCTTTTACTTCACTTGATTGTTTTAGATTTTAATCGTTTGAAACAGTATTCTGAAAGTATATTCACGTGGTCTGTGCTGAATTTCTGCGTTCAGATGGCCAGAGTATGGACTACAGCGAGGTGGTAAACGCGTTCTCATGCTTGGTGGAGACTCATTTCCTTCAGCGCTGCCCTCCAGTGGATTGTTTGGGATCAGCAGTCTCAAGAACATCATCCACAGGAACTTCTGAATCTGCTGCCAATACAACACCTCCGTCTGCTCAGCCAGAGAGCCACCCAGACTGTTATAAACTTCCCCAGGTCCACCTCTCTGGTCAGTATCTCCCACTTGTCTGAACACTATTTGGTTTAGAAAATACTAACATCCAGCAATTTGCAAAGAAATGTTGACTATAGCTATTCTGCTTGGAAAAACAACAGATCACATGATTAGTTAAAGCTACACTGTTGTGTTTTTATTAGTTTTTTTTTAAAATAATTTTTAAAATTGTATCATTTTATTGGGGGAGAAGAAATGTTTTACAGCAGTATGTTGTTGTGCATACTATGAGTTGCTTGACAAAAAAATGTAATTCACTCTTAAGGCAGTGTGAGGAATTTTCAGGAAATCTGAACATTCACATTGTACATAATACATAATTTCGAAAGTAGTCTGAGACGGGGTTCAGTACGATGTAAAAAGATTTATTTTCTTTGCTGATTTGAAATGCAAAGTCTTTTGCGTTTATTTGCAGAAGACTTATTTGTGGGTAGAAGAAGGGTCTAAATTCAAAGTAATGCATCTTGTGGTTCTGATGTGCAGTCTGTTTGGATCTCTGTGTGCTCTCTCAGGTCGGGGTAAACGCAGGCGATCAAGTGGTGATGCAGAAGGAAATGATGGGGGAGCAAAAAGAGCCAAATTGGAAACCAGAGAGGTGAATGTTTCGGCTAGTGAAAGGGACTGAATATAAATGTATTTGCTACAGCATCAGACCTGATGAATTCCACCCAATGCTGTTCTCTCTGCTCTCTTTTCAGGTGTGTGGAGATGAGGGAGTATACTGGCAGGTGAATTTTGAGCGGTTTCACTTACATTTCAGACATCAGGCCATCATCAGTGCTGTAGCCTCCAAACTGGACCAGGTAGAGCTCAACCTTCCAAATGCTTGCCATCCTTCATGGTGTCTAATAGCAATTACTAAAATATCAGAACACTATTTTATAAAACGTATAGTTTCTGTTATATGAAGGGGTTTATTTATAGCCATGTCTGAGTCGTTGAGTAATGAACGCCGCTTTACAATAATTGAATTCTGGATTAATGTTCCAACCATGTTCAGAACACGTCTTTATTAATTACCTGCTTCGCCGCCAGTTACATTTACCCATTTGTTCCTTATCCCCGTTTTCACCACAGACCAGCAGCGAGATCGTCAGGACCATGCTGAGAATGAGTGAAGTGACGACAACGGCTAATGCTGCATACACACAAGCTGTTTCAGCTAACGAGGTAAAACCCATGCATAAATGTATATTTTGAATGCTGTAATAACATTGCTTTTTTTTTTCTAAACGTCTTGTTCTGTAGTGTTAAAACATGTTAACCTTTTTCTGTAAGATCTTTCGAGCGCTTCCTCCCAGTTACAACATCGGCAGACCCATACTGGACCAGTACTTGACTCTACTGGTGGATGATCCGGTAAAAAACATGAAACGGAATTACATACATGCTTATATACGTCAGCTAAGTAATCGTTTATAACCTCTCTATTCTGTTCTGTTTCTCTCAGATGGAGTTTGTGGGTAAGGCGGGTGACAGTGGAGGAGGAATGTACGTCGTCAGTATCCTTAATTGCACCGTGCCGAAACTCAATTTGAAGCCACACGTTGCGTTTGTTTGAATTAAAATAGCGATTAGTTGATTTAAAGTGTAAAACACTAAAGTGATAGGAGACTTAATCAGTATTGCACCTGAGCTTGTGTTCAGATCTGCACCGAGCATTGGCAAACCTGGCTAGAGCTACACTGGAGTCTGTAGTCCAGGAACGGTGAGTGTGAGGAGCCTCTGATTTATGTAAAGTCACCAACTGTTTTTGGTGTGTAATTGCATCTTTTTTGATGATGGGAACAGGTTTGGATCGCGGTCAGCTCGGATTTTCCGCCTGCTGATACGTAAGAAGCACTTGGAGCAGAAGCAGGTGGAGGATTTTGCAATGATTCCGGCAAAGGAGGCTAAAGACATGCTGTACACTCTGCTGTCTGAGAACCTGGTCCAGCTACAGGTGACACAGTCACAAGAGCATTTATTAACGAATCATTGTTGTGCCAATGGCTTTCTGTTCTCACTGTGAAGACGCACAGTAGATGAACTATAAATTCTACATGAAACGACCCACTCCTTCTCTAAGACTCTGCATTTTACTCACAAGTGCTGCTTAACCACATCCACACTTAGTTTCCCATTAGGGGCCAAGCTGCAGTTTATAAAAAGGTACCTTGAGTAACTAGACTACACTTTTTATTATCCACCTTCAGACACTCCGGTCAAACAATGTAGATGTTTAGCAACATGAATTCGGAATGTTTAGAAATGTACAAATTGACCAGATAAAGTTCACCAATTTCTGTTTTCTTTTGTTTTGTTTCCCTAGGAAATCCCAAAGACCCCAGACCATGCCCCTTCACGTACTTTTTACCTTTACACTGTTAACCAATTACCCACCGCCAGACTACTGCTGCAGAACTGCTACAAGGTACCAACCAACAATTACACACACACACACACACACACACACACACACACACACACACACACACACACACACAAAATCACATGGATTATTTTGCCTGATATACTTTCCCCCCCATAATATTGATAATAAACAGCTAAAAGGTTACACATAATAAATTGAATATATGCATCCATTTTTACCAACAAAAAAAAAAGACGATCTCTCCAGAGATTAAAAGGGCTTGTTAAAAGGGCTATTTTAGGTTCAAGGGAAGCTTCTTGGCTGAAACTTTCACCTTGGTTTTGCTTAAAAACTGCAGAAAGGTTTATCAGGAATGCTGTTAATAAATACAAATTCTGAATTTAAATGAGAAATAGGTTTTGATTTGTAGAGCACTTTTTTGGTCATTGCGTTCATTTAAAATATGATTTCATGTGTTAAATGTAACCCTTGCAGAACATTGAACGGACATCAAATGAACTACATCCTTTTGTGTGGATGTCTGGTCTGATTTTTGATGTAGTAATAGATTGAAACAAACAGAAATGTTTTGAACAAGGTGCAAGCAAAATGATTCCATCTAATCCTTAGATTCTTCTTCAATTTTGCAGAAATATCCCTGAATTAAATTTGGATAGAGTTTTGATGTGTGTGTGTTCGTGTGTGTGTACTCACAGGCTGTGGGTAACCTGATAGAGAGGAGACTGTTTGAGACCAAAGAAAACAAGTGAGTTCCTTTCTGCCTGCTAAATAATAAAATCAGATATGTTGGAGGTTTAGAGGTTCAAGTCATTGCAGGGTTTAGTGATTGTCCCTGCTCCTACCTGTCATTCTACTTCTGATTATATAAATAAAAAATAAAAAATACTGCACTTCTGTGTCCCTCTGCAACGGCTTATGTTTATTTGTCTCGTGTTGTGTTTCGGCTCATTTGGTCGCTTCACTGACAGACGTCATTTAGAGAAGTCGCAGCGTATTGAAGCAATCCTGGCATCCCTGCAGGCCAGCGGGGCCGAGACGGCGCAACTTGCCGAGGTGGAAGATATGATCACTGCACCTGAGAGGCAGCAGCTAGAGGCTCTCCGTCATCATATTAACAAGTACTGTAGCACTCGCCTTTATTAGATCTAGTCATGAACAGACGTTACATAAGTTATTATTCATTAGATTGTTGTGCAATTAATATTCAATGTCTTCCAGCCAGAGTGCACTACACACAAACCACTAATCTCAGTGTAGCTGGTATCTATGTTGTGTGTGTGTAATACAAATATTAGCAAATATTATATAACAATTAGCACTACATAATGTTTGATTAAAATACAAAACTCTTTTGTGTCTTTCTTTAGGTTAGATTCAAGCGAGAACCAAGTGGATGAGACGATATTCCTTCTAGAGTCTTATGTTAACTCAGCTGTACGATGAGAGTGAGAAATATTTCATTTGGATAAAAACAGAACCCGAACATATGTACAGTAATAATAATGCTAATAAAAGTACTTTGTTTCATTAATGCTTATGTGGGCGTCTCTGGCAAATACGAGATGGCAATTCATGATGAACGCAGGCGTACAACGATTTACAAAACTTTATTCAACATCATCTTTTGACTCAAAAGCATTAGAATTGCAAACCTGAGAAATGAACCCCTACTGAATAAAAACGTTTTTGTATGCAGATAAACACAGCAAATGTGATTTGAATTACACCTCTTGCACCATATGTCTGAATAGTGCACTTCATTGCACTCCGTCCTCACCCTCCCCACCCGCCTCTGCAATCCAAATACAGCCTGGTATTAGCAGTGCCTCAGTGTAGCTATATTAAGCTCATTCATTACAGTGCCCCAGGAAGCCTGCTTGAGATCTTTCATTTGACTTCTCAGCAGAGCTAAAATTCTCAACTCATTGCCTGCTTTATTCACATAGTGCTCACACTCAAGACATTTCTGCTTCCTGTAATCCAATACTGTTTTCAGCACTCGTTTCTCTCCGAGACATTGAGCAGGTATAATAGGTAAGTGTTCTGCTCCCAGAGGAAGGAAAGGAGTCCATTTTTTATTTTACACTGCGCACTATTAGATCACCATATTAGACCCATCAAGTCAGTGCTTCAGTGGAAGTGAAACTCAGTCCTCATGGTCCTCGTCATCTATAATCTGTTTTCTTGTGAAAAAGCCCAGCTGGAGGGAAGATGGAAGAAAAAATAAAACATTTTCAGAGGCAAAATGTCATATTAACTGTTCAGGGGTGCCTGTGATAAAGATTGGATGTATTTGTTATCATACTTCACAGTAGTGGTTTGTGGCTTTTATGAAGGGCTTTGAAATAGAAGACTTTTCATTTTGCATTAGTATTTCTTTTACCTAGCCTATTTTGTTATACAATTTCCACAGTAACATTGGTTAAGGTGTTTTACTATCAAGGTTTAAGGTGTTTTAGTTGTGCTGTATGATCTTCCAATGTTACTAAGAGTAGAGTTATAAATTGTAAAAGTTGTAAAGCCCAGCAGGGGGCTCAAACCCCTTTCATTTCCCATGCCCCTGGTCACCAGCAGCTAACTGCGGTCATGTTACTCTAAACCAGGTGGTGCCCAGGTACCCTACAAGGACCACATGAGTAGCCCGCGGGCCTTTTCTAAAAATAGCTGTTTCCTACTTTGTTAAACCAGTGTTAATAATTATTATGAGAAATCATTAACATAATCAGTGTCTTCACATAGATGAATATTATTAATGATTAATGATAACATATAATAAAAGGTAAATTGAGCAAATTTGTTATTTCAGATCAAACTGAAAACTGTGTGTATCAAACTGGTAGCCCTTCACATTAATGGTACCCAAAAAGTAGCTCTCAGTTTCAAAAAGGTTGGTGACCCCCTGCTCTAAACAATCTCATGGTTTTCAGAGAATTGTTATAAATCTTATAAATCTGGCTTGCAAGAGCATTGTGAAAAGAGTTAACCACCATAATTGGTTGTGAATACATGCACATTTCACAATGAGAGTAAATCTGCATTTAGCACATTTCCATGGAACTCAACAAGATCATGTTGCACTACTGTGTTTGCTTCATTTGCAATATTTAGCCTACACTTTAATAGTTAACCGTTAACTTAAACAGATGTTTTGTGTTGGCAGGACAAAATGTAATTTGAGAGGTTATCAGGAGGTAATTGTGTTTGGGATTGCTGGTTTATTGCAAAGACGTCCCTAAAGTATAAAGCTTTCTTTTATGTGTAAATGTAAATCAACAGTGTTTGAATGACTTTAAATGAAAAGTAGCATAAACCTAGGTGTTAAGAATGCATGATGACTTGAAGTCTGATCAGGATTGAATAATAGCCAATAATCAGCACACACAAATCAATATCTCCTTAAAAAATATTAAGTATAATGTCAATACCTTCCAAAGGATAAAAATGATAAGTGCAAGCAGAAGCAGTCCTCCGATGATACTGCCAATTAGGATCCACAGAGAAATTGGAATTGAACGACCTTTCAATACCTCCAGCACAGTCTACACACACAACACAGTCACAATCTAAACGACTTGGTTCTTCAAAAACAAGTGTCATATGAACTATGAAAATTAGTAATGTTGGTTGTGTGTGAGTCCATGCAGTCTCTTACCTCCCTCCAAAGACCAGCATTACCCAGTGTGAGCAGATTAGACTCCTGAGCTGACAGGTTGTAGGAGCCAACGATCATCACAGTTTTGAACATAGCCTAATACAGAAAGAAAAAACAAACAAAATGTTTTATTTACTTTGGGATTGTAAGGGGTTAACGAAGCCTTGTGTCTGGTAAAATGATTTTCAAGAAATAAAAACTTGACAGAGCCTGCTGATATAAGAAAATAATCAATATTTGAGTGATGTGATGCATCATTTCACTGCTCTTAGATTACAGCAATAACCCAGCAATTTAATGTGAATAGACAAATTTTAGTTTAAAGTTACAGTTAATTTAATGGAACATCTTCAAAATAAGTTCCTTTTATTACTTAGAATATAACAGCTATAAAGAGTTCCCTCACCAACCTCTCTTTTTTATCTTTCTTTCGAAGTTTGTAGAACAAAACAAAAAAAACAGCTTGCCAAGTTAGAGTTAAACCAAAAAGCACTATTCTGAAGACTTTCCCAGTGGTGGAAAATTACATACTATTTTGGTTAACAGTGAAATAAAAAAAAGGTGAGCAGATACCCACTGAGGTGCTTTATAATTCTTCAATATAGGCACTCTTAAAATTCTGTTTTAAGAATTTATTTAACCTTTATATGTACCTATATGTAGACCTACAGTTGATCTCTCTGTGTGTGTGTGTGTGTGTGTGTGTATGTGTGTGCTCCTTACCTGTCTGAAGAAGCTGTCATGCACCCTTCTAGTGATGCGAATAACAGCTGCTTGTCCCTTCAGCAGCTGGTGGATATGACACGTGACCTCCACACACCAAGAAGAGCTGCAGTTCTGCAAACATACATTTCCAATAATACATTAATAATAGAATCAGGTTTTTATTAAAGTATGCAGTTCCATGTATTTGACCTTATAATGCGAAGCATTTAGAGATTAATATATAAGTTGATAAGTCTCTTACTAAAAATTCATTTTTCTTCATGTCATCAGGATGTAGCGGACGCACGTGTCTCTGTGCAGCTTTCAGCTGCGCTAATTCGCTCTTAATACTGCAGTTCACACCAGAGCTCTGCACACGCATATACACACAAATCCCATGCATTCATATTACCTGCACTGCAGATAAAACTGCATTCTGTATGCATTAAAACAAATATTGCGTTAGACTGTATGTATGTAACCTTCTATTTATCTTTTTAGCCATTCCCCACATTGTGTTAATACTCACATTGTGAGAGAAAGCCTCAACTACAGAAGCGAAAGCTCTGTCTGCACCAGCTACAGAGGGTAATCTAACACTCAGCTCCAGATTGTTGACCGTGTAACAGCCTAGATTCTGTACCTAAACACACAAATCATCTTATAAGCAAACACATATAACTCATATTCATCAATTTATGAATGATGATGCTATTAAAAGCACTTAAAACAAATATAGATTTTTATTATATACAACTATCAGGCTGAATTATTAATCAGAATTAATTGACTGAGCATTACTGATGGCACACACCTTGAAGTTTGTGTAAAATTCAGGGCCTGTCCCCTCTGATACAGTTCTGGTTGGATGGACTTCATAGCGGTTTAGATTCGAACCACTGCATGGCCCAAAACAATAGAAAGGGGGGTATTTGTTTGTAGAAACTTTATACACACTTCATACAACTGAGTATTCTTAATCGTTATAAAGTTAATAATGTGTTTAGAAACGTTAAACGTGAGAAAATCTAGCATCATATCAGGAAATCTAACATCACATCATACATTTTTGTTCCGACTATGAACAGCTAAGGAAAGACAAAAGCTTTCATAAGCATATGCATACAAATAACAGAAAAATAATGTGTGTACAATGAAAAGATTAAGAGTCTAAGTGACCCTTGCGGGAGTCACTAACCTGGTGATGAAGAGATCAGGCTCATACTGAACTATGCTCTGTAACTGAACGGTGTTGTCTGACAGAGTGTTCTCTTGCTCAACACTGTCACTGTGAACATACACCTACATATTAGTACCAGTATTTAGCCCCAACAGCATATTACATATTCAGCCATCTGTGTTGAAGCACATACACAACCCTGCTACATGCATTTTGTCAAGGTGCTGTACTGTTTATACCGTAGCATTGTTAGATTCACGATTCTGGATGTGATCATGCTATGTCAAGTCACATGTTTGTCAATGTGTTCATTCTAATGTGCCTCGTATTCAAGCACTTACAAGTAAGAAAGTAAATAAATAAATAATCGTTACAGAAAAATGCTTGGATGTCATTAAAGAAAGCAACATTTATAAATTTTATATGTTTACATTTTATACAAACCTAAAAATACAATGAAAGCTGTGTATGATTGTATGTGTGCATCTACCTTGTTGCTACAATCTTTAGTTGAACTTTACTGATAAGAGATGTGCAACTATATTCAAATTCCAGCATGAAGTTCACCTAATAGACAAAAACAGACAGAATGACAGATGAGAAGATGGAGTTGACAGAGGATGAGAAGAGATTAAAAAAACCCAGCTTTTTTAACTGAAAATAATATATAAAGAGAAGAAGTAGAACTCGAACCATAGACCCAGAGCGAAAGACTGGATAGCTGACATTGCATGAGTGAATGTTGGGACTCAATCCAGTGCACTCAATTTTAAATTGGCCATCCTCCTGAAAGAGAAAAAGAGCATTTCATCCTTATTTAGTCAACTGCAGTCAACTTTTTCAGTGAATAAGAAATAAACATGCTCTTAATAATAGAAGTGTGTTTACTCGTATACTCAGGCTGCTAAAGTGTAGGTTTTTGGAGTAATAAATAATGAGGCTGGTGTTATAGGCATTCTCTAACTGGTTGTGAAGCTGAACCTCCACAGCCAGGCGTCTTCGAGGACTGCGGATCACGTAAGGCTGCTGCCTGCCAGCACACAAGATATTAACCGATATTAAAGATTTTAAATGCAACAAAACACAAAATCATAAACCGAGCCTCTCTAATACTCAGTTCTTGTGTTTCCTCTTTAGACCTTGTTCAGACTACCCTAAGATGTTGACGTTACCTTGTCCCTTTGACGTCCATGTGAGCTTGCAAAACCAGGTTTGTAACACACACATCATCTTCTCCACAGTCTTTATAAAATGGAATCTATCAAACAAACATGGCCAGATATTAATCACAATTTCCAAGATCTTCTGTATTGTTTTTATTAGGACACCTGCGTTCAAAATAGGCAAATAAATAGTTAAATAAAAAAATAAAAATAGAAATACAATTTTTTGCTATAGAATAAATGCAAAGCTACCTATTTAACCACAAATCAGTATCCTGAATGTTTTTGTGTTAAAAAGAATGCTCTGCCATTTACTCCATATGGCATTTACTATCCACAAACTGTACTAGAAGTGTCATTCATCCAAGCTTTGTTTAAACATAAATTAAATTCCAAACACTAACACAATTTAAAACAATTTGGTGTTAAAGAGGCAGATGTAGAGAACAGGAGGTATGGAGATGGATGATCCGCTGTGGCTTTGTCCACCTACTTTGAGATATCACATCACTACCCCAATGAACACACTGTTACAATTAAAGGGTTCATTCTTAATGGTCTGCTCTTCTGTAGCTTGAGTAAAGATTGTAGACAGAGTGAACTCACAGTTTGTTTAAGTGTGGTTGGCCAGCCTTCATCGAGCACTGGGCCACTATCTGTGTCATTGATTTTAAAGTTCAGGGAGAAACTGATTGGTCGGATGTAGTCTGCTGTGTCCTAATGATCAAGCAAGCAGAGACACAGAAACAGTAAGTATAAGTCAATATCACAAATATCTATTTGTCTGTCTATGTGATTGTCTGAACTTACAAATACATGGAAGGGCAGCATGTGGCATACAGACTTTCCTACTTCGACCCTGACTCCTGTCAGAATCTGTCTCTGAGAGTTAGTATCAAACAATGCACGTGCAGACAATTTTCTGTCATCCAACATGGCTCCCACTTGCAAATCTGAAAAATAGCCATGATGAGAACTGAAGAATATGAAGTAATATAAGTTCATGCATGCTTACATAGTTAGAAATAAAATAAAATACATCTATTTTAATTGTGCGTAAAACTGAGTAAAAGACAGACAAAACTAAGAAAGACATAGTGGTTGCTTTGAAAGAGCTAGATGTAGAGGACAGGGTGGTATGGAGATGGATGTTCCGCTGTGATGACCCATAATGGGAGCAGCCAAAATAAGAAGAAGAAGAAGAAGAAGAAGAAGAAGAAGAAGAAGAAGATATACAAACTGATAGTTGTTTGTACCAAAAGTTGTGCCATGTGAGCCAGGGGAACGGGACATGGCTCGGAAGCAGGCGGTGGCATTAAGACATGCTGAATCTCGGCCACCCTTGTGGCAGTTCTTTTGTATAACATTGATGGAATGTGGCTGAAAGGACAGACTCATGTTGATCTGCACTATGCTGCGAGACCTGCACATAGGAGTGAGCTGTCATATAAGAAGTAGGAAACACTAAGGGATAATGAACTGTTTTATGTGCCAAAGATGTAGAGTACCTGAGGACGATGGCATTGCCATGAGCTCCAACAGCCAGATCCAGTAGTTTGTCTCCATTCATATCCAACAAAGCACTCAGACTGCGGCCAAAATACTGCAGGCCTGCATAGAGAGAGGAGGCAGAGATACGCTACAGAAAGAAACAGGCAGAAATATTGAACAAGATGGCAAAAGAGTGCAAGAAAGAAAAGAAATGTCAGATTAAGATGACAGAAGCAGTGAGGATTGAGTGAAAATAATACAAATAAAATGAGCTTGTGGACACACTGGTATATTACATTATACAGAAATTTTCTTTGCATGCCATCAATAATAGACTGTCTTGAGTATTAACTGTCGACACCATGGTGTAGTACACACTCATCATCTTACCTGCTTGTAATGGGGTTTTATATAGAATTCATCGCCATGGTAAATATAAAGCGCACCCTGGTGATCATCTTCCAGTGGAGCACCCACAAGAAGATCAGAAAAGCCATCATAGTTGAGGTCTGGAGCCACAGCCATGGCATAACCAAACCGAGCATCTTGAGCTTTCTGCTGAGAATACAAGGTCCCATTCGGCGCAAAACCACTCTATAGAGAGAATTTTGTCACCTTCAAAACTTGACTTCATAAAAACGATTAATAAGAATAATAGAAATGTAAAAAGTGACCTCTGTTTCCCTTTCTGCTTCTTACCCCATCTAGACAGTAGACATAGACTTTGCCAGTCTCTCTGTTTCCTGCTCCCAGGAACATGGGGGCCGCAATCAGGAGGATATCTGTTATACCATCCTGATCTACATCTACCACACACACCTCACTGCCAAAATAGGAGCCGATCTTGAAAGAGAAAATAACAGAAATGAAAACAGTTATTTAGAAGTGGAAGAAAATTATTGAGTTTGTAGATAAATAAATACATGGAGTGATGAATGGAAAATCTCTACCTGCTCTCCTTCAATAGCCTGTGTGATGTTGACATCTCCATCTAGACTCAGGTCAAACAAAATTACCTTTCCTTTGTGTTTAAACCTGGGTGCCCCAGCTACATAGAGTCTCTTCCAATCACCTACTGTCACTGAGGACACAGTATAACCTGAAATACACAAACATACACTGTACAGCAGACACAGCATTTATGAGGACACATTCAGGTTGAAGATAATTAGAGTTTAATTTATTGAAATTAGGAATTAGGTTTGACATGTTCTCCAACAGAACAGCCTTATAAATGATAATGAAAATATCAGAAAAGTTACCTAGGTATGCAGCATGATTCTTTAGCTTCACAGGAAATTCTTCTTCAAAGGCTTCTCGAGGGGGTGTGATGCTTCCATCAATACCCTCCTTCAAAACCCCTCCTTCCCAATCATAGGCTCCCACCATGCCAAACAAGATCCCGTCCTAAAAATTTAAACATTTTAATATGCATTAATTAAACTGTGACATAAAAATCATCCTATGACCACATAAAATCACCATCAAAGTTACTCCTGTTTTAAATATACAACTGCTATTACGATTAAAATGTATGCATTATCTAACAACAAAGCAACAAGTGAAAAGAATACTCACATTTAAAATGTGTGTTGAGAAGCCAATTTGTGACATCTCCATAAGGAATGTACTTTGATTAAATCCCAATGTCCCTGTCAGCACATAAAACAATTCTATTGCATTCCAATAATATCAGTGATAACCCTCAAAAATCATGCAGAGTATGTGGCATAAACACGTGCTCAACAAAACAATGAATAAAACATCAAAATTAAATATTCATCAAATGTAAGACAAAAAAAAAAAATCTATTGTCCAAATGAGTAAATGCTTAACAATTGAATCCATTATACCATTCTGCCTCGAAACTAATAGCAGAGTAAGTACTTTTCTCATTCTTATATTTGATTACTCAGACAATTTTGTAATGCCAACAGCCAACTCCATACTGACAGACACCTCTTTCCTCATCTCTATACCATCCCTCCCTTCCTTCCTTCCTCTTCTAAGAGGTAAGATGGCATGAAAACTTTCAGACCTGCACCAGTTTAGGCATCTTTTCCTGAGCTTTTTTTTTTAGTTTCCAATTTTATCCACCCATCCTATAAAATGCAGGCATTTGCTTGCATATCTCTTAAAATAATTATCACTCAGTGGCATTGAAGGCAGCCTAGTGAGATGCCACATCCACTTTTATATTAAAATCAATATAAGGTTGTTTACATTATGCTGTCTATAAGAGTACATTTAGTATATGTACCTTATATTTATATATATTTAAACTTGTGATAAAACCAAAGTCCAACATCTAACGTCTTCCATGGTAGGCAATTTTTTTTAGCAATTCACATCTACTCACACAGTTCATTGTTTCTTTTTTCATAAAGATTTAAATCTTAATAAATATAAATATTTGAATATGAATTTCCTGTACAGTTTTACACTTTTGATGGTTCTTTGTTTTGTTAAGATCTTATTGCATTATACAATATAATGTGAAAGCATTAGATACAGTTTTGAATCCTAAACACAGACACTTTTAGAGTGGCCCCAAATAAAAAAGCTTTACATTTCAGTAGTTTATCCCTAAGCTGTTTTATTTCTTACCTTCCAAACTAAAAATCCGATCTCCAAGTGCATCTACAATGTCATTTAATGCCGCTTCATCCGTGACATTAAAAAAGTATTTTTCATCAGGATCGCTGGCAATGGATTTAATCTCATTGATAAACGTCTCTGGGTCCTGCTGTCTACGAATGTAGTGACCCAAAACCTAAAAGAAAAAAAAAGAGAGAGTATGAGAGACAAACAGAAATATGATAAACGGAAACTGAATATTTGATAAATATATCTTTTCTGAGATGATGCTAATAAACACGATTTCCATTCACTTCAGAGGTAAATGTTTGATTTGATGCTTTTGATAAGAGAATAACAACAAATATTCTCATGCAAGTAACTCAGCATGTGTATTACATTCCAACAAGAGCCAAGCCGATTATGTGATGCATTAATTCACAGAGGAGTAGTAGGAAGAGCAGAAGAGAAGCCAGAACACCTCCACATGACGCAGATACAGAGAACATCACTTACTCCCAGGCACAGGAAAGACACTTACTGGAAATGTAACACTAATGAGAAGTCCTTTATACCACCTTGGATGCTATCCAAGCATAGCTAGTTGAAACATTCACTTCCATGTGCAATAAACTCTTACAATAGGCCTTAGGATTTAAGTAGATCTTTTAAACTTCAGCTGGCTTATAGCAAATATTTAAGCAAATATTTTTTTCACTAAAAGTCTATGTTTTCTATAAGAATTGATTTCTTGTCACAATTTCTGCATTCTAAAATAATTATTTTAAAAACTGGGTCAAGGCCAAAACAATACTTGATGAGATCACTGCCAATGTCCATGGTAAACATGCCAAAATACAAATCTAAATGAATAAAAATAAAAAAGAAAGAGTTTTTATGTTCAGGAAATTTGTACATACACTATACAATTACAATATTTAAATAAGCTGTGCAAAGGGTTCCCGGGTGGTCAACGCTGTGACCCGGTCAGGGAACCAACCCCAGCCACTTTCAGTGCCGGTCCCAAGCCCGGATAAATTGGGGAGGGTTGTGTTAGGAAGGGCACCCAGCGGGAAAAAAAATGCCAAATCAAACATGCGGAGGATCCGCTGTGGCGACCCCTAACGGGAGAAGCCGAAAGAGAGAAAAAGAAATAAATAAGCTGTGCAATGCCTCTTCCAAGTATGCCTTGGTCTAACTACTAGAGATTAGATTTTTGGCCCATTTAGATAATGATGTGAACGTTACGCCAAAGCTTCTGGCCCATATCTGCATGGCGTTATGCGCTGCATTTCTGCCACATTTTTGGATGATTAGATAATTGCATGAATGACTAAATAATGTGCTCCTAATAAAGTGCTTGGCTGTATTTTCCCTAAGTAAAATTAGTCCCATAAATCTCTCAGAATGGCTGAATCAGCCATCAGGATGCAGGCAATCCAGTGCCGTCTTCTCAAAAAGGCTTTCTCAGCTTTATTCATAAGTACCTACAATTGAAGGTACAGAGCAATTAAGTGTCTTGTTTAAGGATGCAAGTGGGCAGGTTAATGAAACTGAGATTTAAACTCACAGCATTTTGATCATTAGCCCCATGCCTTAACTCTCACACACATATTCTTTTTCACTTATCATCCTTATCATCCTGTCACTACCTGCAGGAGGGACCGTAAGGGACGGTGCTGTGAGGATTGGGCAGCAGTCGAAGGCAGGGGTCTGCTTAGACTGCTGCCCCCGCGACCCGAATTACGGATAAGCGGGAGAAAATGGATGGATGGATGGATATCAGCCTGTAAACCTTAACCAAATCCATGTGTTACTCTCCTCTCCCCTATCACTAATGTCTAAAACACAGCCTTGTTCCACGGCACTACTAACATTGTTATTTTGGTGAGACCACTATTCTACACTCCCTTGAACAGTTTTTATTATACAGTCGAGTGTTTTGGCCCCTGGTTGTACAGAGCTGGATGCAAAGGAAAGAACATGAAAAACAGTGCTTTTACTGGCAGTGCATGAAAACAAGCTGTCATGTTTAAGCAGTTCTCCCGAGGCACTTCTGAGAGTCAGAGTTTGCATACAGGTGGAGAAGATTTTATTCAGTAGCTGGATTTTCATTAGAGTGTATGAGAGGAAATTCACAATTGAGTCATAGGTTAGAATAAACAAAAACAGTCTTCCTCCATCCCTTCCTTCAACAGAGACTTCATCTTGGGTCATAGTGTGTCTTCTAAAAATAGGTGACAAATTACAAAATAACCAAAAAAAATTGAAGGTCTAATACAAAACACTAAAACAGCTTGTTGTCAAATGTGCCATTTACAAGTCCTTTAATATGTTCTAGAGGAATCATCACCATTCTCCTCTTCATAGTCTTAATTATGGTGTGTGTGAGAAAGTGCTGTCTAACACATCTGTCCAAAATTTTCAATAAGTGTTCAGTTGGGATATGGTGAGTGTGAAGCAGATACTCTAGTGTGTGATTTATATAATTTAAATTTTCTTTAAATAATTTGATGCCCTGCTTATTGGGGGTGGCCATCCTAGAAAAACAACTCTTATTGGGATACAAATGTTTAATTATGGCATAAATTATGGCCAGTATTGATTAAAAGCATGGCCATAAAATACCTCCTACAGTAGTGAATATTGGGATGGAGTATGCTCAGTGGAGATAATATGAAAAAGTGGCCAATGCTGTACCAAGGCAGCATAGATGCAGAGATGTTATTGCACTGAGAATACAATTGATACCAATATAAAAAAAATATTAAAGTAAATTCAGAATAATAACTCCAATTCCATACATGCTTTGCAGCCTACAAACATCTCTAACACTGACTTCACTTTCCAGAACACACATTGCCTCATTCTGGCAGTTTAGCCCAAAACAGAGCACAGATTGCATATAAAATTGGTAAAGGTAAAGCTGTGGGAGGGTACTGGAATAATCATACTTGGAGGTAGAATGCAGCAAATGTGCCCAGTGTGAAAACCATTTGAGCCTCTGTACTTCTGATTAGGGACAGCTGTTGAAAATCACACACACTCGCACATGCTTAAAAAAGGTATTGCTCAGTTTTCTGTGCTTCTGACATCACAAAGTCCATTTTCTCTGACACAGCCTTGTTGTTTTGACCTGTATCATTGTCCTTTTTCTGTATTTTGCCTAGCCCAGGTCATCCTGTTTGCTGATCACCAGACCTAGCCTGTTTGTCCTGGTTGCATGGACAATTACTAAAGCTGTTTCTCTTGCACATCTGTCTCAGTCTCTATAACATGACAGTCAGAAGAATGAGTATATTTTACCTTTAAGTTAATTACCTTTAAGTTAATTAAGTTAATTACTTGTCTTTACTTCTCAATTTGTCCTCAGTACCTAAACTTGACCTATCACCTTTAATCACGCAATTCCCTCCACAAAACATCCCTTCCTTCAATCCTCATGCTTTGGGAGGGAGGGTCTTTCCATAATTTGCTTCTTCTTAATGTTGTGGTTTTGGTGTAATACTAGGGAGCTACTGCAACCATGGATCCACCCACTGGGCTTGTGCATGGGTGGTGAAGTCTAAAATCTTTAGTGCTATTTCTGAACTCTGTTTTCATCCATGTCTGATGAAAAATCCAGTGGTTACAATTGTTTAAAGCATGGCTTGGATCTCTCCTTTATGGTAGATCCGAGTAAAAAACAATTGGAAAGCAAAGTGCAGCTGAATCTCGTAAACTGCCAGTTGTAGTCAGTTTTGTGGACAGTTCGACTTTCAAACAAAAATGTATATCTGGATCTATATATATGCTTTTATTAGTCATGTGAAAATGTAAGTATGCCCTCTTCGAATTCATCAAAAGCAATCGTTACTCACATCAAGGAATTTGGGCTTACTCTTTTTTACAATGTTGATTCAGTTCATTGAGGTTTGCAAGCATTTGTTTATACGCAGCTTTCTTATGGTCCTGCAACAGCATTTCAATTAGGCTGAGGTCTAGACTTTGACTGAGCCATTGCAATACCTTGAGCCTTTTCTTTTTTGCCCATTCTGTTGTAGATTGTCTGGTGTGCATGGGACCATTATCCTGTTTCAAGAGTCAATTTCAGGCAAGTTTTAGCTGTTGGACACATGGCCTCACATTTGGCTCTAGAATAATTTTGGTATACAGTACAGAGGAGTTCATGGTCAACTCGATGGCAGCAAGTTATTCCTGTTCTATTTCTTCAAAACAAGTCTAATCATCACCCCTCCAACACTGTGCTTGATAGTTGGTATGAGGTGTGTTTGGTTTTCACCAAACATGGCACTGTGGACAAACATCAACTTTTCTAATTGTATGGCCATGAACTTCATATTTTAAGATTCTAACAAAGGCCTGCAGACTCTGAGATGTAACTTTTGGGTTTTTTGCAATTTCTCTAAGCATTGCACGGCCTGACCTCGAGGTGAATTTGCCAGGACATACAGTCTTCAGAACATTGGTAACCTTCTGGAATGTTTTTCATTGTGAATAATGTATAATGTATAATGGCCTTATAACCCTTTTCAGATTGATGGACAGCAACAATAACTTTTTTAAGATCATTGTTGATGTCTTTCCTTCTTGTCATTGTGTTAACACAAGGCTGAAAGCTAGAGACTAGCAAACTGCAAAAACCTTTATAGAGGTGGTCAGGCTTGTTGATTATCAGTAAATCAAGAGCAATGGATTAGCAGCACCTGGCTGCTTAAACGTAAATCTTAAACAGTAAGGGTATACTTAGATTTTCACACATGAATTTTCAACAACTTTGGCTTTATTTTTGCAAAATAAATAATCACAAGGTGTAAAATGACATGTACTCTTGCTCATCTGAGGTTGTATTTACCTAATTTTAAGACCTGCTAATGACCAGATAATTTGTATTGTGTCCGAATACAGAAAATCATAGCATTCAAAACTTTCCATTTTCAAATAATGCATATGTACAAGATCAGACTGGTGTTGTGAGTGTAAATATGTAAAGGGCACTCACAGCAATAGCGTATCTGGTTATATTGCGTTTTTCACACTCAACCAGAGTATCAGGAAGTTCATCGCCATCATGTGACTCTCCATCTGTCACCACAATCATCACCTTTGTGGCTCCATCTCTGGCTCCTCTTTCGGCACTGAATGCCTCTGTGCTGTAGATTTGAGGACATATTGACAAATAAAGCATTACAATACCTTTTGTTTGCTTTTATTTCAAAAGTCAAATGAGAATGAAAGACAAGTAATGATATGTTAACAAATACCTAAAACAAATACTGTCTCTTCAGTATGTCAATATTAATCTTTTTCTCTTTTTTGAAATACTTTTAACCTCCATAGCCATTTTGGCAAAATGGTAAAGCCATCACAGATACAGTACATGCACATTTCATCCTGTTCGTGTGACCTTGGACAATATCTTAAAGCGGAAAGTGCATGGCGACCTCAGTGTTAGTCAGCTCAGTGATTTTCAGGAGGCTGTCCAGATCTAGGCTATATATATCACATGGTCTCTCCGCAAGAGACGCCAAGTTTGAAAACACCCAGCAGCCTACCATCTAATTACATACAGAGAAAGAGAGAGCAAAAGAGACAGAGGATGCAAAGAGAGCTAGATCACAGGGTGGAGAACAGAATAGGACCGAATAAAATAGAATACAATAAACGAGAGGGGGCAATTAGAAATGCTGGGAGAAGTGGTGATAAAAGGGGAAACTTTTTGTTAAATTGTTATTAAAACATCACACAACTTTCAAGAGGGTGTATAGAAAACCAAACTCATATCACAGACACCGCATGCGAATAACATGCTCATGACATCAGATCTGTGGAAAAGAGGCATACTGATGTGGTTTTCAGAAACACGCATAGGCGTGTATTCAGTATAAACATCGACTCACAACACAAAGAGCAGGGAGGGATGGAAGAAGGGAAGTTCTTATGTTAATTAGTTTATGAAGAATATTTACAAAGAATATTGACAAAAAAAATGGCACAAATGCATATTGTTATTTGTATTAGATGCCTGGAGTTTTTAATAAGCTTGTCAAATGAGATTGTGAAAGTGAGAGAAAGTAAAAAAAAAAGTGTTAACTGGTTCTATTTAAAGCAAATACATGACTTTAAAGAGTACTCCATCTGTTGAAATGTGGTTTTTACTCATGCTGCTTTCACTTTGCAGTATGTTTGAGTTAATTAGTGTGCTTGACATTTAATAGCTATTAGAATGGATCTACATGTGAAATATGGTTAAGCATTGTGAGAAAGTATATCAGTGTATGTATTCATTCAAAATTGTGTTCATGTTTGCACAGCTGCAGAGGCTAAAGCAAGGTCCACAGTGTAGTAACCACACCTGCAGCTATGCTGACCTAGCATCCTATTACCCTCTGGGTCTCCCTCAACAACAGAAAATGCGTATATTATTATAACCTGATGGCCCCACTCATACAAATACTTCATCATTAGAGAAAAAAAAGCCCCATCAAGTAACATTTTGAAAATGTTAACATAATTGGGTTTGTATGATTTTATAAATGTTTCCTCAAATAAATTGTTGTCTAATGATCTTACAATAACATGAAATACATTAATTATACAGGACATACTGTATATTATGTTTAAAAGATAATACTTCAGCTATTAGTTAGCTATTACATTATATAAATCATAATGCAGGAAATTATTGAATATATTACTGCAGCAGTTTTTTTTTCCCTGAGAGAAATACACTGGCTGTAATATAAAGTAAAGTAATATGTACTAAACAAAAAAAAACACACCAAAGAAACGACAGAGCTGTGTTAAATGTATAGCTATCCATAATTCTGGTGTATGCAATGCGTGTAACAATCTTAAAGATGACCTTCCCAATTATCCATCACTAGAAAACTTGTAAGTGTGTGTACCTCTAGCCCTAAGCTTTTGTACCCTTTGTCAAAATCTGGGAAGAAGAGCTATGAAAACACTCTTGGATAAAGCAGGGTTGGTAATGGCAACAATTTCACTGGCTCTGCATTTGGAAAAAAAAAGCACACAAAATGTAGAAAACCACAGCGTTGCTAGTATTAAGAACATAAAAAAAAAAAAATTGACTGAAGTCTTGCCCAAATTGTGTGCATTACACTGAATTCAGTGCAACATTAAATGCCTTTTATAGCCTGATCTAATTAGCATGGCTGACAGCAAGTCTGCAGTTAAATGACATGGCTCTGTGGGTCCAAAGATATAGTGGTTTTATGAAATCACTATCTGGATTACAGCGGAAATTGCACAGTAATAGCTCTTTTCATTAGAAATTTACAGATTATTGTAAATTTGTCATGCATTCTGGTGATTTGGTGGAGTTCAAATTAATACGTTTTTACTTTCTGGTCGAGCATCTGTTAAAATAAAGAGGGAAAAGAATGACAGATATTGATAAAAAAAAAAATAAAAAGACATAAGAAAAGTAAAGAAGAATAATCTTGACTGAAGTCTTTGCATGTTTGTGCATGTCCCTGGGGTAACTATAGTGTTACAACTCTTGGAATGTGTTCTTTTGAGGTACTGAATTAATGACAAAAGTACTATTGAGTGCGCCAGTTCCATATGCACACACAAAAACCTGACTCTGGTTAGAAAAATAATCTGACACATTTCATAATGAAAGAGAAACAAGAATTTAAATATTGTAATAATGACTGAAAGATCCTATGAATGATAAGAGAGGATGATTGGTATCTTTACCAGGCCATCTTTATCGCCTCTGCGGTGCGAGTCTCTCGCCCTTCCTGTCGATTAATGTTTTTGGCAGCTTCCACCACGTCCTCTGTAGACTGATAGTCCTTAAGAGACCACTCATGAACTACAATCTCTCCATACTGCAGTATGCCCACCTGAGATAAAAAACATACACACACACAAACATTTCAGCCAGTTACAATGCAGTATGTACAGGTCAGAGTGACTAAACAGCTACTTCTTACTCCACCATACCAAACCAAACACCTAAAGAATTCACTCTGGCGCCAGGAGAAGAAAAGCCCCATGAACAGAAGTATTTTCATTTAGTCCTGGTTGCTCTCACACAGACTGCTGCTTTTAAAAATGCACGCACATGGCTTGGTTACTACTGCCCTTCCTCAAGGCCCATGGCATGCTGACAAGGACACATAACCACTGTTTGGTTTCACCCTGTCTGTCACACATGTACACAACAAACACAAATGCCCACACACATCCATAAGATCCAACTTTTGCCCCCTTCTCATTTTCCACAACAAAAACCACAGCTCTTGTCTATTCATTTTAAAATGATCATTTATCTCCCAGAGTTTGGCAGAACGGTTTCACTCTTTTGTTCTTTGTTGATGGGCTTGTGGATGTACTACATGTGCACGTGCACGCGCACGCGCACGCTCACACGCACACGCACACGCAAACACACACACACACACACACACACACACACACACACACACACACACACACACACACACACACACACACACACAGACATTTCTAATACTCCTGACTTCAGCAGTATATGGTGAAAAAGAAGGAGATGAGTGATATAAACCTAAACTAACTTTAAAGAAACACTAACAGCTTTAAACTAACAGCTATTTAGTTAACCTATGTGTAGCTATTTTGGGCAGATAATGAATTATGCTTAAGCTCAGGAAGTCCAGTGGCTTGTAGCACCTCTCACTGCTATCCAGATAAGGGGGCATTATTTAAAGATGTGTGTAATGAGCAATAGTTTTTTTTTTTATTAATTATAAATTATCTTATTAAATAATTTATTTAAACTATAATAACCCTACTTCTATATTATTTCTTGTTTTGGGTAAATCCATGACATACACTGATCAGGCATGACATTATGACCACCTGCCTAATATTGTGTTGATCCCCCTTTTTTTGCTGCCAAAACAGTTCTGACCCATGGAGCATTAACAGTATTAACTTCTTCCACAATTTGGTCCACAGATAGCACGTGCATCAATCAGCCTTGGCTGCCCAGGACCCTGCAACCAGTTCACCACTGTTCCTTCCTTGGACCACTTTTGATAGATTCTGATCACTGCAGAATGGGAACACCGCATATCAACTTTGAGGACAAAATGTTCACTTGCTGCCTGTTATATCCCACCTACAAACAGTTGCCATGATGAAGAGATAATTAGTGTTATTTACTTCACCGATCATAATGTTATAATGTCATAATGTTATGCCTGTTTGGTGTACAATCTTAATTATTTCAATTTAAGTTCCAAGATGTCTCCACAAGTTCTCTCCACAAAAAGGGAAAAAGTAAAAATTTTTGCAAGCCACTGTATTACTTTATTTACCACTGAGTTTATTTAAATGCACCAGATAAAAATAGTAGATAGTAGTAGTCCACTAGATAAAATAAGTATTCACAGATGTACCATGTATTTATTCTGTACTATCGGTATAATAGCTATATTTATTATCTTCATAATACCTGTATCTAATCTGGGTCTTTTTGTTTAAACTATTGGATGTTACTTATTATTTTAATCAATAATATTTATCAATTAACATTTTTTGACAATGCCTATGCCTTTAGGGTGACTTTGGCAGACTTGAATGCACTGAATAATGTTTGTTAGATCAGTGAATGCACAAAATGTCTAAATGTTGTTATCTTAGCATCCAACTTTCCTTGTAGACCCATAAAACATAAAACAAGTTATATAATAGGTTAAAATCAATGTCAACCCACACATACCTGCATCTGCTCTGGGCTGATGTGGAACTTGCTGAGGATGTTCTTGAGAAAGTTCTGCACTTCAGACCAAGGATAGATACTGTTGGAACCATCGAGGACTATTACTATGTCCATATAGGTGGTACATCCTAGAACACAAGCAAACATCTATTATAACCAATAATAAATAGTCAAATCATTTGTTTTGCTGTTCTGGACTTAGCTGCAGCTTTGATTCTCTATAAGGTCAAATGTATTTTTTTATTTTAGCTTGTAACATTTAAATTGTGGCCGTTCTCACTTTGTGCTGTGGGGGCGATGGTCATTTTAGGTTCTAGGTCATTGTCGACAGACACGCAGATCCCTGTGCTGAAGAGAGATGTGCCACACTCCTGAGACCAAAGTGGGGCGCAGGCCTAAAAACACACACACACACACACAAACACACACACACACACACACACACACACACACACACACACACACACACACACACACACTCTACAGCTTGGCAATACATATATACGTGTTCTGTGTTGTCCTTTTCCCTGTTGTACTGAATTCCAATTCTATATCCTCACCTATTATTAACATAATGGTAGACGATGCTGTTTATCCTAAATGGTTGACACTGGTGCCACTTGTACCTCATTTGAGAAACCGTACAATAGACCCACATTACAATCTTGTATTAACTCTCTGGGTTCCTGTCCCCAGTCCCAAAACATTTTCTCACAGGGTTTCTAGCCCTGATGATCCTCCAATACTTTTTAACCATATATATGTTGTAATTCTATACTTGTCATTGAATGCATATTTGTATGGAGGATACCATTTAAATGTATGAGTTAAATTGCCTGCATGTTTGGGTTTATTTATGGCCAAGGCCAGTTTTCTGTAATACAGTCAGAGCTATTGCTGCTTTCCATTAAGACCAATGACGTGAACAGAAGAAAGCAAGGACAAGAAGATAAAGGAGAAATAGGTCACATGGAAAAAGGAATAATAAGTAATGAGGGAATAAAGGGGGGGGGGGAAAGACTATGGAGACAATTGTTGACAAATGTTGGTGTTGGTCATAAATGCTTTAGCAGAGCTGGAAACCGCACTCCAATGAAGCAATTAAATTGTTTGGAATTGAGAGAACGAAAGAAAATATAAAGAGAAAGCTATTTAAATTTTTAAAGCACACTATTTATTTGACACAAAAAAACCCCAAAGAGGTCCAAAGCAGGAGAAAGCAATATAGAGGTTAAAGATAGAGAGGGAAAAACATAAAGATGAAAGAATAAAAAGTGTGGTCTCTGGTCAGGGTGGGTTGGAGAGGGTAGCTGGGGGACAAGAAAACATCTTGCCCACTCACTCCCTTTTATTGTGAGTGCCACATATTTGAAAATAGTTAAGGGAGAAAGAATGAGACAAAGAGAGTTCAAGAAATAGAAAGAGGTACAGAAAGAGGTAGACAGAAATAGAGACAGAGAAAGAGCAAGAGGTGCCTTGGCTTTTGCAAGGCCTGTCATTACAAAGATCTAGAGCCGTATTCCAATCCAGTTATAGCCATGACCACCACAAGATCTATTCAATATATACACACACGCATGGACAAAGTGACACACAAGACCACAGAAAGAGTAATTTAAAGAGCACAAACCTGAAGCATACTCGAACTAGAGTATGATGTACAGTATTTTAAATATTAATTGATGTTTCAACAATATGCAGGGTCCCTTTACAAGGTGCTGCACTTTGGCATTCTGTCACTCGCTATCTTGCAAGCACACATTCAAACTCTTACTCACAACCCTTGGCAAACATTCCCCATCTTCCCCAAGTGAATTATTCATACACCATACAACTATTTCTTGGTTACACACATACAATAGCAGCAGCCAACAAGCAATTCCACCAGTCCTCAGTGGAACAGACGATTGAGATGGGGTTACTTAGTCCTGCACTACACAGAAGCCAGTGTTCGACTGAGCAGAGAGTGAAAGAACGGGAATGTGTAATTAGGTGTGCAAATTATATGTAAATACACCTTTTCTGTCTGTGGTTAGGCGAGGTTTCCGCTGTCCTAAGCTTGACTAACATCTGCCTCTGCCTGTTTCCTTGCCCAGCATGAGGGGTGTGGTGTTTTTACTTTTGGCTGAGTTAACTTGAAACAGGTCAGCATATATAAAAATATAACAATAGAAATCAGCACAATAACACAGAGGTTGCATTAAGTAGAGGAATTTCACCCCATTAACAGGTGCAGCAAATTTAGCAAATACTTTCTAGTTATTACTTCTCTGATGTCAAATTACACATGAACTCAAAGAAACTTATGAGCTCAAAAATTCTCACACATTTATCATTTATGTAAGCACCTTTTTCTGCTCCGGGACATGTCACTGGGTGTGACCTGAGATAACCTCTGGAAAGGGATGCTTTATTTTAGCCAACTACTTGCATATTTTTGGGGAGAAGATGCACAGAAGACTTTTCCTGCATTCTTCTACAGAAAGTTTGACCAAACTTAATTTAGTTGGATCTAATCCTCCCAAAATATTTGCTGAATATGCAAAAAAAGATTTTTGACTGCACCTACATCACCATCACATGAAGTCGGTAGAGCACTTCAAAGGAAATTAATAGCATCCTATGAAAGCAGGCATGTGTCATAAAGGTTGATTAGTAATACCACTGCAAGAACAAAACATTCCATTCCGTGCCATGAAGAACCGCAAAACCATGTCAATGTATTATAATGTTTCAGTACAAATATTTTCCAGCCTGTCACTTTAGAGCATCAAACTTTAGAATGGCATGGCTATATATATATATATATATATATATAATGCAATAAACACTAATACATACACATTTCTATTTGTGTGAAAATAAAGCAGACAAAATGAATAAATAATAAAAACAAATATCTAGCTTGGTGCAATGATAATAATGGCTGATTTTGTCTGATGTTGAATGCTAAGCATTGAGAGGGATAATTGGTCTTCAAATGGAGGATCACTAGGTGAGTATTTCTGCAAGTCATTTAACCACGTTTGGGTCTTTGACTAAGTCAGTTTTATGCATAGTAATCAGCATTAGTAAAATACATTTTCCCCAGTTGTATTCAGTCTTACCAGAAATCCGTTTTGATTATCCGGTGTAAGCGTCATGCCCAAGTGAGAGTTTTTCAGATTCCGTGACACATTCTGAAATGCATTGTCAGCTGTACACAGAAATTAAGGAAAACATTTGATATTGTGGGATTACTCTAGGCATTAATTTGTGTGAATTGTTTACATAAGAATACTGATTCTTTGGTCATTCTTCTTACCTAGATTCACTTTTGAGCAATTGGAATTCAGCTCCTCTCCTACTGTACATTTGTAAACATCCCCCTTTCTGTTTTTAGGTGGACCATCCCATGGAGCACCAACCAACATCCTGTGCCAAAAACAAATACATTGAATTCATATAAAGCTACTAAAACTTATGTTTATACAGCATATGCATTAAGTGTAGAACATATTCCAACTTAATTGGAATGGATTTTTGTAAACAAGTTTTATAATGCAGAAACTTTTTATATTTTGATTGCAACACATACAAAAGAGGAATATATTTCAGTTCAGAAAAACTTCTATATATTATAGGAAATGTCACATGTTTTCCATTTGAAAGGATTTTCCAGGCAACTACACAAACATGTTGTATGTTCCCTTACAGGTAGATACAGTCTGTCTTTCAGGGAAAACTTTATATATTCTCTTGCCAACTCTTTTCAACAAAACCAAAGTCATTTCAATTATACCATAGTGCTTTTGAATTGTCAAATGTTAGTGGTCAGAATGTGTTGATTAATCTTCTATAACACTATGGCTTTGAAAGAACCACCAGCTGTAATTGAAATGATAGATCTATACTGTATTAGAATATGTTTTTGTTTCCCATTTACAGGGACTTTTAGGCAAGCTGCAAGTGCAATAATAAACAGTCTATAAACAGTCCATTATCATTCCAAAGAAACCCCAGTCTGCTTGCCTCAGTGACTATTTTCCAGTAGCCCTGACCTCAGTTGTGATCAAGTGCACACAGCCCTGTGCCAGCTGGACACCAGGAAGTGAGGCAGTGTGCGTGGGCAGACATGTCTCACGCACCAACATTCTTAGCACTGAAATTTACCAGGGTTGTATCCTGAGCACCCTGCTGTACTTATTATTTGTTTGATTGTGTGGCCACATCCAGTTATATAACCATTATCACGTTTGCTGATGACACTGTTGTGGTAGGCCTGATACACGTTCTCAGTGTACTACTACCTACTTGAGATTTTAAGGGGGGCCCCAGTCACGAGAGTGTTCACATTACACAGGACTAGCCATTGTCCTGTCACATTAAAATTCAGGTAAAGAAAGACCATTGATGTCTTTAACACCTAAGATGTTTAAGGGACACAAATCTCCAGTTGGCATTTTTACACCTGCACCAACAAAAGAATCCTGATGGGTCTTAAACTTTTTTGTTTATGACCTACATTCCTGTTGATATATTTGTATTACCCCACATTTATTATACAGTAAATATTGGTATGTTTTACATATGTTCCATAAGTAATACTAATAAGAAAAATACACACTTTGGGTGGTAAAGATGCCAGGCTATATGACCCCATATACAAGGTGGGGTTACAGCTTATAGCAGTGGTCCCTAATCCCCGGGCCGCAGGGGGTGAAAATATTGTCATTAATCCGGTCCAAAGTTTTAGCTAGCCTAACTCTCCAATAGAATAAATGTATTTACCACAAAAGCTGAAACCATCCATTATAAATGACATTGATTACTTACGTCGGTTTCTCTCCCCCAGCTTTGTGCTGTAGCACAGAGAACCCAAACAGAGTGTCCTCTGCACCACTGAAGATGCGTGGCTGGCTCACGTCAATGTTAAAACATTGACAAACTCCTGAAGACATAAGACATAACAAAAAAGACATGAAAGAAGGGCAAATGCACGATTACTGTAAGAAGGAGAGAGAGTGAGAGACAGAAATGCTTGTCACCTTTAGTAAAAACTGAACATAATAGGTCCCTTTATGTTTAACAGACCTTCCTTTAATACATGTGAGAGAGAGAGAGAGAGAGAGAGAGAGAGAAAGAAAGAAAAGAAAGTTTTTCATACCACTAGCCAATGTACATTAAAAACAACTTAAACCAGCAAAACAAGTGGCAATGCGTAACATGTACCAAAATATTTTCCTGATTGCATTCTATCAAAAAATGTGGCTGCAAAAACAAAAGCTCATCCAATAGGGAGTTTAGAATACCACAGAGCTGTGTGTGTGGTGTGTTTTTAACCCATACACATGCCGGCAAGTCATTCCTTCTGGTCAGCGATCTGCTTTGGTTGGGTTTCATAGACTTGTTTATTTAGGGACAGACATGAAAAGGCAGATATTCAGAAAGACGGCAGGCAAAGGCCCAAACCCCATCAACCTCAAACATGATACTGCCGTAACTTCCCTCAAAGGGACTCTGTTTCCTCCGAGTTGTTTTTTTACTGATTGTTTGAGAGGGAGAAGGTGCTATTTAAAGAATCCTTTGTTTCCTTCTATATATGTATATAAAATTCTGTGCAATCCTTCATTATAATTTTTTTCTTTCCCTAGATTCAGGTCCACTAGATAGGATTGAGACTTTAGAGCTTAAAGATGAAACTGGATCCATTCTGCGATTTTTTGATTATATAAATATGATATTTCTTTGCTTCCTGGGAAGTGTGGTTTTTTTTTTTGGTCCATGCCTTCGAAGCTGTGTCATGATAACTGTAAACATTTATGCAGTGTGGTTTTGAATGATTCCAATAGCAGAGCAGATCTCTCACATAAGCTCTCACTACAGCCCACACATCTACAATCAATTACTTGCATTTCTAAGCCAATAACATCCTAATGACCACATTTTAACCTTTGTGTAATGGTCTCTACTCTCCTCTAAAGCCAGAACCAAAGCTCAGCACTAACCATGATCCTGAATGCTAATCAAATCAAATGTTTTTATTATTTTTATTTGTATAGCATATACAGTGGGTAAGGAAAGTATTTAGACCCCCTTAAATTTTTCACTCTTTGTTATATTGCAGCCATTTGCTAAAATCATTTAAGTTCATTCTTCTTCCTCATGAATGTACACACAGCTCCCCATATTGACAGAAAAACACAGAATTGTTGACATTGTTGCAGATTTATTAAAAAAGAATAACTGAAATATCACATGGTGCTAAGTATTCAGACCCTTTGCTGTGACACTCATATATTTAACTCAGGTGCTTTCCATTTCTTCTGATCATCCTTGAGATGGTTCTACACCTTCATTTGAGTCCAGCTGTGTTTGATTATACTGATTGGACTTGATTAGGAAAGCCACACACCTGTCTATATAAGACCTTCCAGATCACAATGCATGTCAGAGCAAATGAGAATCATGAGGTCAAAGGAACTGCCTGAAGAGCTCAGAGACAGAATTGTGGCAAGGCACAGATCTGGCCAAGGTTACAAAAAGATTTCTGCTGCACTTAAGGTTCCTAAAAGCACAGTGGCCTCCATAATCCTCAAATGGAAGACGTTTGGGACGACCAGAACCCTTCCTAGAGCTGGCCGTCCGGCCAAACTGAGCTATCGGGGGAGAAGAGCCTTGGTGAGAGAGGTAAAGAAGAACCCAAAGATCACTGTGGCTGAGCTCCAGAGATGCAGTCAGGAGATGGGAGAAAGTTGTAGAAAGTCAACCATCACTGCAGCCCTCCACCAGTCGGGGCGTTATGGTGAGTGGCCCGACAGAAGCCTCTCCTCAGTGTAAGACACATGAAAGCCCGCATGGAGTTTGCTAAACACCTGAAGGACTCCAAGATGGTGAGAAATAAGATTCTCTGGTCTGATGAGACCAAAATATAACTTTTTGGCCTTAATTCTAAGCGGTATGTGTGGAGAAAACCAGGCACTGCTCATCATCTGTCCAATACAGTCCCAACAGTGAAGCATGGTGGTTGCAGCATCATGCTGTGGGGGTGTTTTTCAGCTGCAGGGACAGGACGACTGGTTGTAATCGAGGGAAAGATGAATGCGGCCAAGTACAAGGATATCCTGGACAAAAACCTTCTCCAGAGTGCTCTGGACCTCAGACTGGGCCGAAGGTTTACCTTCCAACAAGACAATGACCCTAAGCACACAGCTAAAATAACGAAGGAGTGGCTTCACAACAACTCCGTGACTGTTCTTGAATGGCCCAGCCAGAGCCCTGACTTAAACCCAATTGAGCATCTCTGGAGAGACCTAAAAATGGCTGTCCACCAACGTTTACCATCCAACCTGACAGAACTGGAGAGGACCTGCAAGGAGGAATGGCAGAGGATCCCCAAATCCAGGTGTGAAAGACTTGTTGCATCTTTCCCAAAAAGTCTCCTGGCTGTATTAGATCAAAAGGGGGCTTCTACTAAATACTGAGCAAAGGGTCTGAATACTTAGGACCATGTGATATTTCAGTTTTTCTTTTTTAATAAATCTGCAACAATGTCAACAATTCTGTGTTTTTCTGTCAGTATGGGGAGCTGTGTGTACATTCATGAGGAAGAAGAATGAACCTAAATGATTTTAGCAAATGGCTGCAATATAACAAAGAGTGAAAAATTTAAGGGGGTCTGAATACTTTCCGTACCCACTGCATAACAATGGACATTGTCTCAAAGCATATAAACTTTTCAATACTGTTTTACCCCTCACCCCTAACTGCATGGTTTATTTTTCTGTTGCATATTTAATTATAGAGAATATGCACACACCATCCACTTGTGTATTTACACATTCAAACAGTTAGCTTATCAGCTAGACATCCGACAGTAATGTCTACAGTATATCAAACATCAGAATGATGCTTATATATTTCTAGCTTATATATTTCTAGCTTATATATTTCTAGCACAATTTTCTAGCTTATCAGCTAGACATCCAACAGTAGTGTCTACAGTATTCCTGTATTCTAATAGAAACTTATTCGCAATGTGCTAACATCATTTGTTTCGAAAATCATAATGCCTTTTGTATAGGTATAATATGCATGTAAGGGTAAAGGGTCACGTTCATAATTACTGGCAATGGTGTTAGTAATTATGACCGTGACCCTTATCCCTTACATGCATTTTTTTTTTTTAATTAAAAAAAAAAATGCTTATTTGGCTTAAATGTTGCAAATTGCAGTAGCAAATACACCAACTGCAGGCATGAAACATACACTACTATACATCCAGTACCTCTATAATAAATCTGTTTCAGTCAGTTTTTCTCTGACATAAACTTTCTTTTATTATTTTCTTCTCTCTGGCTTCCCTATGTACATCTCGATAGAGTTAAATGAGTAATAGATGTTCATAAGTGCATTATATAGAGATTAATAATCAATACCAAATTAGCTCAAATTTAGACACATTCCAAAGAGAGCACAATTTTCATGTTGCTGTTTAGTTATCACTCACTGCTATGTGTCAGTGGAGATATACCAGGACATAGGCTGATAAAGACATAAACATGACTCACTTATTACTTTCCCATCTTGACTAAATGCATTAGCTTTCCTTCGATGTCCTCCTTCTCACTGTCACACAAGTTTATTGCAACTAGTTTCCTTTCTAATTCACTTCAGAAGCTTTCTTTCACAGACCTGTCCTCATTGTTTTGTGGGTATTTTCTTGCTTATGATGATTTATTTTCATCCTACCAGTCCTCTTGAGAGGTGTGGGTTGAAAGAATGAATGAAGGGGGAGTGGAAGATTTCCCTGAACCAGCACCTGTGTTTTTCATCTAAATACAGCTTAACATAGCAAAACTTGTTCATCACAGACGAAATTCTGTTGAATCCATTAACAATACCATACTGTACACAACACACACATGCTAAAATCCACAAGAGCTGGAATTTAAGCATGTAAATCACTTGACACAGTACAGCAGCTATGAAAACTTTGATCAGCAACTGTCACGTGCAGATAATAAAATTTTCAGATGTGAATTTACAGTGGCAATTAAAGACATTAAGCATGAGGTGGTATGTAATTTCAACATTGCTGTTTACATACAGTATTACCTGTCTTTTTATTCTAGCGATTTATGACATCACTTTACAGTACTGTTAAAACCACCTAACTTATATTGTGTAGGTCCCCCTTGAGCGTACAAACAGCTCTGACAGTCAAGGGACAAACTCCCCAAAACATCGGAAGATGTGCTGTTGTATATGGTTCTTATTTGCCCACCACATCCCACAGATGGCGAGATCAGAATAAGTATGAACCATAAAGGCCTACTACCTTCATAGGTCTTGTGAAGTCGATGCCTTGATGAGTCAGAGCTGTTTTAGGGCATAGGGGAGACCTACAGAATGTTCGACAGGTGGTTGATTGTTACAACTGATGTGGCAATGAAAACGCAAGAACAACAAACGTAAAGAAACAGCTCAACACTGTAGTGAATCTACAGTGAATATGGTCCACCCAAGATAAAACAACAATGGGAAAGAAAGGTACAATGAAAAGGTGCAATGTAAAGGCTGATGGGACAACTTAATTTCAGAGTCATTCAGAACTCTCTATACCATCCCTAAAGTCTATCTCCCTAAAGAAATGGTAAGAAAACACCTTTAAGAGAAAAACCTTGTGTACAACTTTCTGAGTTAATGGAGCAGGGTATAGGCAGGTTCATTCAAGAATTAGAAATGAGGACAAACTGAGGGTCCTAAACTTCACTTAATTTGAGATGCATCACTGATGGAAGAAAAACATTATCATTAATGACTAAAGCATTCTTAAAATAAGACAGTCCACTGCCCCCACAGAGAATAACATGTAAATACAATGTTTACCAAAGAGTCATCAAAAACGAGACAGATGGCACAAAAGGTTACTAAGCACTGCATAAACCAAAAGGGGCAAACCACCATCAATCTACAATATTAATGATGAGGTTCTGGTGAGGCTCAGCAAAAATCATAAACTGTCAATATTTGGTCAAAGCTATATCTTTGGTAGGTATACTACTAATTATTTATTGAATTGGAAAGATATATTAAACTTGCAATTCTTGCCTAATTCATAATGAACTCCGACCTAATTATTTTGCTATTAGTTGTTTAATTATTTAAACAACCCATTATTTATTAGTAGTTTACAGTAGTGACTTTGGTATTAATGTTGCATTACTCACTTATTCCTGACTAGTCCCTGCACTGTTATTTAGCATTGAATTATTAGCCATTACTCTAAGCGGTTACACACTTTAAAGTTTTCAGAAAGTTACACTCAATTATCAAAATGTATTGACCATGCAATTGCCCTGCTGTGTAAAAGATATAAAGATATATAGAGATTTAAAACAATACAGCCTTGCCTAAACATCCACAGAAAAGCATGCTCGAGTAGCACTTTAATTAGAAGCATATGTTTCTCTGACATACATGGACCATTAAGTACCCTTAGACCTGCCATTATAACTTGAAGATAAACTTAATCTTGAGTCTTATGTCTCACTTTTGAGTTTTAACAAATATTCCTTCACAGGTTTCCAGACCAACCTGGCAATGTTACGCTAGATTTAAGGCCATTAAACCTGAAATAGGAAACAGAGACAGACAGAACTGATGTTAACACTTTTGAAAAACAAAGCCTCCACAGAAATAGCAAAGCATGCTGGCCACACTGGGGCCAAGTGCATTTAGTCAAATAGGTGTGTTAATGTGCAACAACAGAAAAATGAAGTTTACCTGACTTAATCTATAGTCAAATACTTAATATAAAGCTGCATGTACAATTTTTAAAACACTTTTTAAGGATACTCTGGTTTTGAATTCGATATATAATCTGTGAATTACTGCAAACCGATCAATATACAAATAAAAAATAATTCCAGGCTGTGCCCAAAGTTGCACTGTGCACACTAAGTATGTCTAAAAAGTACTGACAAAGGCCTTGTGCCTTTAAGGCAATATCTTGCAGCTTTGTTTTATTTTTTTCCCCCATAAATATTAAAATGATTAGAAGAATAAGATGAACACTTCTGTTACTATCATTCTTCTGTTACTATCATTCAAAATTAATTTCACAATTGTTCAAATTAGACTAGACACATGACTGATTACTGACAGATCTACTGAATCTAAACATTATTTAAATAGAACTTTTCCAGCAATGTGATGTAGGCTAAAAATTCCCAAACTGCAGAACATTATCTCATGATCAAGAGGGAAAAAACAGATGAGACAGAAAACTACTGAAATATACAGTGAGGAAAATAAGTATTTGAACACCCTGCTATTTTGCAAGTTCTCCCACTTAGAAATCATGGAGGGGTCTGAAATTGTCATCGTAGGTGCATGTCCACTGTGAGAGACATAATCTAAAAAAAAAATCCAGAAATCACAATGTATGATTTTTTTACTATTTATTTGTATAATACAGCTGCAAATAAGTATTTGAACACCTGAGAAAGTCAATGTTAATATTTGGTACAGTAGCCTTTGTTTGCAATTACAGAGGTCAAACGTTTCCTGTAGTTTTTCACCAAGTTTGCACACACTGCAGGAGGGATTTTGGCCCACTCCTCCACACAGATCTTCTCTAGATCAGTCAGGTTTCTGGCCTGTCGCTAAAAAACACGGAGTTTGAGCTCCCTCCAAAGATTCTCTATTGGGTTTAGGTCTGGAGACTGGCTAGGCTACGCCAGAACCTTGATATGCTTCTTACAGAGCCACTCCTTGGTTATCCTGGCTGTGTGCTTCGGGTCATTGTCATGTTGGAAGACCCAGCCTCGACCCATCTTCAATGCTCTAACTGAGGGAAGGAGGTTGTTCCCCAAAATCTCGCAATACATGGCTCCGGTCATCCTCTCCTTAATACAGTGCAGTCGCCCTGTCCCATGTGCAGAAAAACACCCCCAAAGCATAATGCTACCACCCCCATGCTTCACAGTAGGGATGGTGTTCTTGGGATGGTACTCATCATTCTTCTTCCTCCAAACACGTTTAGTGGAATTATGACCCAAAAGTTCTATTTTGGTCTCATCTGACCACATGACTTTCTCCCATGACTCCTCTGGATCATCCAAATGGTCATTGGCAAACTTAAGACGTGCCTGGACATGTGCTGGTTTAAGCAGGGGAACCTTCCGTGCCATGCATGATTTCAAACTATGATGTCTTAGTGTATTACCAACAGTAACCTTGGAAACGGTGGTCCCAGCTCTTTTTAGGTCATTGACCAGCTCCTCCCGTGTAGTTCTGGGCTGATTTCTCACCTTCCTTAGGATCATTGAGACCCCACGAGGTGAGTTCTTGCATGGAGCCCCAGTCCGACGGAGATTGACAGTCATGTTTAGCTTCTTCATTTTCTAATGTTTGCTCCAACAGTGGACCTTTTTTCACCAAGCTGGTTGGCAATTTCCCTGTAGCCCTTTCCAGCCTTGTGGAGGTGTACAATTTTGTCTCTAGCGTCTTTGGACAGCTCTTTGGTCTTGGCCATGTTAGAAGTTGGATTCTTACTGATTGTATGGGGTGGACAGGTGTCTTTATGCAGCTAATGACCTCAAACAGGTGCATCTAATTTAGGATAATAAATGTAGTGGAGGTGGACATTTTAAAGGCAGACTAACAGGTTTTTAAGGGTCAGAATTCTAGCTGATAGACAGGTGTTTAAATACTTATTTGCAGCTGTATCATACAAATAAATAGTTTAAAAATCATATATTGTGATTTCTGGATTTTTTTTTTTAGATTATGTCTCTCACAGTGGACATGCACCTACGATGATAATTTCAGACCCCTCCATGATTTCTAAGTGGGAGAACTTGCAAAATAGCAGGGTGTTCAAATACTTATTTTCCTCACTGTATATGTGGAATGGGCTACAAAGACATTTCCACAGCTCTGGGACTCAGAGAACTTCAGTTAGAGGCATTAATGTAGAAAACTGTGTTGAATCTTCCCAGAAGTTGTCGGCCTACCAAAATTCCTCCAGAAGCACATCAACAACTAGTACAGGAAATCACAAAAAACACCAGATGACCATCTAAGGAACTGCATGTCCACTTCAGATATGATTTTGAATAGTATCAATGGTAGTAGCAAAAACACTGCTAACCAAAAGGAATACAAGGGGTCATTTCATACTGGCCAAAAAAAAAAAGCATGTTTATGATCTTCAAGCCTTTTGGGATAATGTTCTGTGGACTAAAGAGTAAAGATTTTTGGAAGACATAGGTCCCATCTGGTGTAAAGTTAACACAATATTCAACAAAAAGGATGTTTCATTTACAGTTCAACAAGGTGGAGTGTGATGGTGTGGGGATAGATACTTTCCTGTTCACGCATCAGCAGAAGTGGCAAAAGTACACACATCCTTTACTTAAGTAGAAGTACAGATACTCATGTTTAAAAGACTCTGATCTGATGATGAAATACTGACTACTTTTTTACTGTAGTTAAAGTAAAGAAATTTGGGCTCTGACATGTACTTAAGTAAAAAGTAGCCATGACTGCTACCTGTTTTAGTGTCATGCTGGTAACTGGACATCACATCATATCAGTTTATTAAGCAGGGCTGTTGGTTGATTAGCCATTAGGGTTGCACAAGCCAGTGCACTCTTAATGCCGGTCCCAAGCCCGGATAAAAGAAGAGGGTTGCGTTAGGAAGGGCATCCAGCGTAAAACATCAAATCAAATATGCGGATCAGAAATCAGAATTTCATACTTCTGTGCATCTATAATATTGAAAAAAAAAACCCCATAATTTTCCTCTTTACAAGAAAATCCTGAAGTCTGGCCATCAGCTTGTGATCTAAAGCTCAAGATTAACTGGGCAATGCAGAACACCACAATTTTAAGCACATTAGAAAGTGTCTCAAAATAGACAAAACAAAGGTTTTTGAGTGGAATAAGTTATGATCTGAGTTGAACCTCCAACCTTAAACAAGCTGTTCAATGTTGTCTGAATTTGCAAAGACAAATTGTTCTAAAAAAGTACAAATTATAAACTTCGAATGGGATGCTTCGCATGACACCACCGACACATCAGGAAACATTGATGGTTGTAAATTACTATTACAGGACTGTAGGTTTGACTCAAAGAAAATATTTTTTTTTTATAAACGCTGAGTGAACTATAATCAACAAATAATATATATATATATATATATATATATATATATATATATATATATATATATATATATATATATATATATATATATATCATTAATTCATCCAAATAGTTGTTAAAAAAGATTATCTCAAATCAGCTATTCAACAATGAACAAAAAGACTTTGTTTACAAAATGAGACATTATTAGGGTTTATAACGGTTGTCGACATCCAACATGAATGTTTTATAAATCAGACTGGAAGTGCGCAAGGGGGAAACCCACCTTTGAGCAGAACGATGATTTTTAGTAAGAGCAGGCACTCGCGTATCTCCATTTTCTCCAAGCCAGGCGAAGTCTTTTTGATTCGTCTTCGAGTGTTTTTTTTTTTTTTTTTTTTACGTTTTTTCACGTCTTTTTTTCTTCTCTGTCTTGATCAACTTGCAGCCTGTGCACTATGTTTCGCGCATGGCCATGCCAGCGCGCGCGACTCACCTTCAGATCCAGCTGTGCGCAGCGTACACACTCAATCCCTCGTTACACACCGCCTAGACAGGAAGAACACACTGTTCACAAACACTACACACCTGACTAAAAGCGGTACGTGACCAAATCCAGACCTACATCTACTCCTAAACGCACACTTTAGCTATCCAAACCACCTGGAGTTAATGGAATTAAGGTTATTAGGCACTGAAGTTTGCTTAATTCTGAAAGGTAACTTCAGCACAGTTTCCTTTGAAAGTACTATTACTATTACTATTACATCTACAACATCTGTTTCATAGTGAAATGTATGTGTTCTTACCTTTTTCCCTACACACGGAAAGCTGAAAGTGCCTGAAGAACAGCACAAACTCTGATTAAGCACCTGTTGTGAAGAACAGACGCTTTATGTAGGTCCCATTAAAGCGACAGGATGGACAGTGCCTTCCTCACACACACACACACACACACACACACACACACACACACACACACACACACACACACACACACCACTGACTGGTTCCACTGGTGTTGAGTCCAAGCCCAAAATGCTGATCTGATCTACTTAGTTCTGAGGTGTAATGTAATTAATACTCTGACTGATGCTTACAGTCCTATGGCTGATTATGACGCTACTCCTGTCCCTCTCTAGTTGTGTGGTTCCCTCCAGAGCGCACACAGGCAGACTGAAAGAGCCCTTTATACTGAAAAACCTTCCTTGAGCTCCACGTTTCAAAACCCAAACCAACCAACCACAGTCATCTCTCTCTCTCTCTCTCTCTCTCTCTCTCTCTCTCTCTCTCTCTCTCTCTCTCTCTCTCTCTCTCTCTCTCTCTTTCTCTCTCTCTCTCTCTTACTCACACACATATCCCTGTATACCCCCTCTCTCTGTGCCCTAAACCCCTGAGTGTCGAAATTTTTCTTACTTAAAATAACAAATACATCATAACCTTGCAAGGAAACCTATACTTTACCTTATTATTAGTGAGATAACCCGTCTAAAATAGGATGCTTTTAAATAAGTTTATTTTAATAAATATTTAGAATTATTAATGAAAAGAAGGCCAGTGCTGTATTCTTAATAGTAACCTTATTATTTGTGGTTATTGTGGTTGCTTAACCAACTGTGGTTGCAAAGAGACCTTATTTGAATTACAGTAGATGTTCTGTCAACTCAGATCAGTCCAGTCAATCTCTTCAGGTCTCTCTCTTGTCAGTTGGTGTTTCAGTCTGAAGATACTCTGCACACATAATATATATAAAATCTAAACACAGTTGTGTGTGAAAACATCAGGAGATTAGCAGTTTAATCAGATACTCAAACAAGCCTGTCTGGCACCAACAACCATGCCATGGTTAAAGTCACTTAGATCCCATTTTTCCTCACTCTGAATTTTTCCTGTATCTATATGTTACTCACAATTTATTGCAAGTGCTTATGCTTATGCTTCACAAGTCGGCTGTGAGATGGAGGAGAAGAAAAGATTCTGGAGTGAATTAGATGAAGTGGTAGATGGTGTACCTAGGAAAGAACGATTGGTGATAAGGGCAGACTTTCATGGGCATGTAGGTGAAGGGAACGGAGGTGATGAGGAGGTTATGGGTAGGTATGGCCTTAAGGAGAGGAATGTGGAAGGGCAGATGGTGGTGGATTTTGCTAAAAGGATGGAAATGGCAGTGGTGAATACGTATTTTAAGAAGAAGGATGATCATAGGATGACCTATAAGAGTGGAGGAAGGTGCACACAGGTGGACTATGTTCTATGCAGGAGATGCAACCTGAAGGAGATTGGAGACTGTAAGGTGTTGGCGGGGGACAGTGTAGCTAGACAGCATCGGACGGTGGTGTGTAGGATGGTTTTGGAAGCGAAGAAGAAGAGGAGGAGAGTGAGGACTGAAAGAAGAATAAGATGGTGGAAGCTAAAGGAGGAAGAGTGTAGTGTGAGGTTCAGGGAAGAGGTCAGACAGGGGCTCGGTGGTGGTGAAGAGGTGCTGGATGATTGGGCAACTACTGCAGGAGTGATGAGGATGGCAGCTAGAAAAGTACTTGGTGTGACATCTGGAAATAGAAAGGAAGACAAAGAGATGTGGTGGTGGAATGAGGAAGTGCAGGAGAGCATAAGGAGGAAGAGGTTGGAGAAACAGAAGTGGGATAGACAGAGTGATGAGAAAAGTAGGCAGGAGTACAAGGAGAGGCGGCAGCAGGTAAAGAGGGATGTGGCGAAAGCCAAGGAAAAGGCATATGAGGAGCTGTATGAGAAGTTGGACACTAAGGGAGGAGAAAAGGATTTGTACCGATTGGCCAGACAGAGGGACCGAGCTGGAAAGGATGTGCTGCAGGTTAGAACAATAAAGGATGAAAATGGAAATGTGTTGACTAGTGAGGAGAGTGTGTTGAAAAGGTGGAGGGAGTATTTTGAGCAGCTGATGAATGAGGAAAATCAGAGAGAGAGAAGGTTGGATGATGTGGAGATGGTGAAGCAGGATGTGGATAGGATTAGTAAGGAGGAAGTGAGAGCAGCGATTAAGAGGATAAAGAGTGGAAAGTCGGTTGGACAAGATGACATACCTGTAGAAGCGTGGAGATGTTTAGGAGAGATGGCAGTGGAGTTTTTAACCAGATTGTTTAACAAGATTCTGGAAGGGGAGAGGATGCCTGAGGAATGGAGAAGAAGTGTGCTGGTACCGATCTTTAAGCATAAGGGAGATGTGCAGACCTGCAGTAACTACAGGGGAATTAAGTTTATTATTTACAACATTTAGTTATAGGAAAGAGTAGTAGAAGCCAGGCTGAGAGAAGAGGTGACCATCTGTGAACAACGGTAAGGTTTTATGTCAAGAAGGAGCACTACAGATGAAATATTTGCTTTGAGAATGTTGATGGAGAAGGAGTTGCCATGTGTGTTTATGGATTTGGAGAAAGCATACGACAAGGTAAGAAGTACGACATGAGAAGTATGTGAAAGTGGTGCAGGACATGTACGAGGACAATGTGACAGCAGTGTGACAGCAAAGGCTCTGAGCCCTTTCCTGTTTGCAGTGGTAATGAACAGGTTGATGGATGAGGTCAGACAGGAGTCTCCATGGACTATGATGTTTGCGGATAATATTGTGATTTGTGGTGAGAGTAGAGAGCAGGTTGAGAAGAGCCTGGATGGGTGGGGGTATGTGCTGGAGAGAAGGGGAATGAAAGTCAGTAGGAGTAAGACAGAGTACATGTGTGTGAATGAGAGGGAGGGCAGTGGAGAGGTGCGGTTGCAGGGAGAAGAGGTGGAAAAGGTGGAGGAGTTTAGGTACCTGGGGTCAACAGTGCAAAGTAATGGAGAGTGTGTTTAAGAAGTTAATAGAAGAAGAAAAGAGTAGGGTGGAGTGAGTGGAAATAAATGGCGGGAGTGATTTGTGATAGAAGAGTATCTGTAAGAGTGAAAGGGAAATTTTATAGGACTGTGGTGAGACCTGTTATGTTGTATGGTTTAGAGACAGTGGCATTGAGTAAAAAACAGGAAGTGCAGCTGGAGGTAGCAGAGATGAAGATGTTGAGATTTCCATTGGGAGTGACAAGGATGGACAGGATTAGAAACAAGTGTTATTAGAAGGACCGTGAATTAGGACGTTTTGGAGACACGGTGAGGGAGGCGCGATTGAGATGGTTTGGACATGTGAAGAGGAGGGACATGGGGGTTATCGGTAGGAGAATGCTGAAGATGGAGCCACCACAAACGAGGAAAAGAGGAAGACCAAGGAGGAGGTTTATGGATATGGTGAGGGAAGACATGCAGGTAGTTGGTTTGAAAGAGGCAGATGTAGAGGACAGGGGGGTATGGAGACAGATGATCCGCTGTGGCGACCCCTAATGGGAGAAGCCGAAAGAAGAAGAATATATATATATATATATATATATATATATATATATATATATATATATATATATATATATATATATATATATATATTTATATATATATATATATATATATATAAATGAAGATAAAGCTTACCATTAATGTCCCATAATTGAATGCTGCGGCTAAAAGTGAAAAGTTATCAGAATGGCTGTAAGGCTTTCCACCATAAAGATTATAACTGAGTTTATCTACTGAATAGCTGGGGAAAGTGACACGAAGGTATTTTTGTATGTATGGTAGCCATGTTTAGATTGTGGCTTTACATTGCAAGGTCCTTGGATTTTGTTTCCTCAGTAATTTGTTGTTAGTATTATTATTATAAGCAGGACTTATGCCGTAAGTACTACCAGCCGCAGCTCTATAACAAATTACTGGCTAGTGTTAAAAAAAATATGCCTTTTATTTTAAAATATATCAAATAATTTAAACAACTTAATATTAAGTATATTAGGGATAAAACAAAAAAATATATAATTTTTGTAAATAATATAAAATCTTCTTAATTCTAATAAACATAAATGGGCCATTAAACTGCTTAAACTAGCAAATGAATACATGTAGTGTTTGTGATATATATAAGGGTGGTGAAAACTGCCCAATGAATCATTGGCACTACCCAATCATAGACTATTCACCCTTCTCCCATAAGACAGATGCTACAGGTGCCACAGAGCCACACAAACAGACTAAAGAATCAAATTTTTTTTGCACTGCTTATCCACTATGCATTTTTGCACCATCCATAACTTTTTCATCACTGCACTACCGTATATTTCACCCATATTTATTCCGTATATACTGTATCATACAATATTCATACTTGTGCATAACTATATCATGTCATTTGAGCATGTCAGCTCCCGTCATCTATGCACAATCTTTTCACAGTATATTGTATACTACTATATATACATATATAATTACCTACTGCACCTTCTGTACATTATTCACCCTCACCCCTGTTCATATGGACCTTATACCCTTATTTATCACACTGCTATTTATTTATTGTAAATAGGCCACTTATGGTAAAAAATATACCATTAATGGTAAAAAAAAAAAAAAAAAAAAAAAAAAAAAATATATATATATATATATATATATATATATATATATATATATATATATATATATATATATATATATATATATATATATAATATGGCTGTTAATCGATTGTCGCATGATTATTATGAGTTAACTCGCATCGCATTTTAATCAAATATTTTAGTTCTAAATGACTAAATGACTACTTTTCAAGTTTTTTATACTTTGATCAACATGGACATGGATAAATTATGAATGCTTTATGCAAATGTATGTTTATTATTTGTGAAACCATACGCAACATAGAGCATGAACAATCTTTCAAAGATCATAAATGTTTTTCAAAGAACTTGTTCATGTCTATTAGACACATGGAAGAAAGAACATCAAAAAACAAGGTTCCCATTACTTCTCCTTTGTTGCACTGAGCCAGCTGCTCAAACAGACAAGCCTGTTTACATTTGCAACAGTGACAGTGTAGCTCGTAAAAACACACTTGTAAATGTTTTAAAGTAGTTATGGTGTTTAAAATTGCGTAAATCGACACCAAATGGAACTTTTGCTGTTTCCACACTGATGGTTAATATATATTAAATTGTGCAATCCAGAAATATTGAAGTAGTAGATTCTGAGAAAATCCGTAGGTTAAATTTTTGCCCATAGGGGGCGGCAAAGGCTCACTTCTGTATTACTCTAGGACTCCCTTCTGATGTCCTGTAGCGACTTCAGAAGATATCTACTTGTTTGCTTGTTGTAAATATTCATTGCTGGTCTGAATATTATTATATATTATAATTAATATGCCGATAATATTTATTGGCCCATTTATACCATATATGTACATTATTGTTGACCTTTTTAACACTGTAGCACACTTTAATCTGCATTGTAAAATGTATATAAATAAAATAATCAGGTTATGGTGAAGACTATAATGGTATGGCGATGTGGTTAATTTCTACACTGAACTTGTATGTCCTCACAAAAGCGTGTATTGGCCTTGCAAGTACATGGTTTTGCTCTGCTGACCAAATGTCCAACAACATAGTATACCGTATTATCACACACACCCATTATTGTCAAAATATCTGGCAACTAAATTGAGTACACCCTAAGTGAACATGCTAAAACTGTGTCTGAAATGTCAATATTTTGTGTGAGCACTATTGTTATCCAGCACTGCCTTAATCCAGCACTGCCTTAATCCTCCTGGGAATAGAATTCACCACAGGTTGTTGCTGGGATCCTTTTCACTCCTTCAAAATGACATCACAGGGCTGCAGGATGTTAGACACATAGTGCTTCCGCTTGAGGATGCCTCACAAATGCTCTATACCGTTCAGGACTGGAGACATACTTGGCCACTCCATCACCTTCACCTTCAGCTTTATCAGCAAGGCAGTTGTCATCTTGGCAGTGTGTTTGAAAATGTTGGAAAACTGCCGTTCAGCCCAGTTTCTGAAAGGAGGGCATCATGTTCTGCTTCAGAATGTCACAGTACATGTTGGAACCCGTGTTTCCCTCAATGAACTTCAGGCTATTACCGATCTTCTTATAGCCTCGGCCATCTTTGTCAACAGCAACAATTCTAATTCTCAAATCCTCAGAGAGTTCTTCAGTCAGGTGCCATGTTGAATATCCAGTGGTCAGTATGAGAGATTTGTACTCAAAGCATTGTATGGTCCTGTTAAGCAGACAAAAACAGGAACATGATGAATAGGACACGTGGCTTTGCATGGTTTCACAGCGTGCAGCTGTTATCACTTAGAATGTACTCACATTATTTTTATTATTATTTTTTTATATTTTGACATTTATGGCTGTATGTTGAGGTTTTTTTTTTTAGAGAACAGTAAATCTAAACTGTATATGTATATAAGTATATAAGTATATAAGCAACTACATAATAGCAGTAATGCCATCATGCAATGTTATGGATTTTGGTTATACATATAATAACACTAATAACATGCAACAACCTTAACCCAAATTTTACAAAATATGACATTTTCACAGTTTTAAATAGTCATACGGCTTTGCACAAAAGGAATTGTAAGTTCTGAATAGCACTCTAATTGTGAAATCACCTATACAAAAAAAAAACCCTTTTCTTTCGAAATATGTGTGCAGTGTGTTGACCCGTTTTTTTCGAGGCATACTGCCAAAGTTGCCTGTCTTCACATTATTTACTCACGCAAACAAGCCTTCATATTTGTAACCGCTGTGAGCTGTATAAATTACCTGCAGGAATGTTCAGTCATGTTTTTTGTTGTTTTGTTTTAGAAACATGTCACTTAGGCAACAAGTTTGGGCTGTGAGAAAATTAACAGTTAAATTAGCTGTTTCTTTTCACAATCAGCCTGTCAGGCCTTGCTCCACTATCTCAACAAATACTCTTATTCTTTTCTGGTCAATAGCTATAATGGAAAGGGCTCTTGACACATTCACACCTATTTTACTGATAATGAAAGAAGGCTCCAAACCCCGGGATGCATGCTGGATGCAACTGAATGTATAAGTCTTGTGTGTGTGTGTGTGTGTGTGTGTGTGTGTGTGTGTGTGTGTGTGTGTGTGTGTGTGTGTGTGTGTGTGTGTGTGTGTGTGTGTGTGTGTGTGTGTGTGTGTGTGTATGTGTGTGTGTGTGTGTGGTCGTTATTGCGTGTGAACAGCTATTTTGTTAGTATTTTATTATGCAAGCAAGTGAGTCAGAGGGAAAATCTTGCCCATCCAGTTAACATCATCACTTCATTCAAATCACTGCCACTATGTTTGCATTGCACTGGCAACAAATACTTAGATTATCTTTACATAAATGTATGTATGTATGTATGTATGTATGTATGTATGTATGTATGTATGTATGTATGTATGTATCTGCTGGCCACTTTAATAGAAATACCTGTCCCCCTGTTAATAAATGCAATTAAAAAGACACAGGTAAAGAGCTTCACTTCATGTTCCGATCACACAGCAGAATGAGGAAGGAAAATGGTGCGAGACAGGCTGTTTTAAATATATATATATATATATATATATATATATATATATATATATATATATATATATATATATATATATATATATATATATATATATATATATATAAAAATTCTGGGATTGCAGAACGGTGTGAAAAACACAACAAACAAAAACCAGAACAAAAAAAAACAGTTTATGCAGGTGGAAATGCCTTGAAAAGAACACCAGAGGGCACCATCTGAATTTTTGTCACATTCTTCCTGTTTGGACTTACACACTTCATCTCAGATCGGTATATAAAGATGCAAGAATGTAAACAACCAGTTTGCCTAGATCTTTGTGTTTGACCATAACCAGTTTTTCTGTTTGCTTTTTTGAATTTTTTGGTAATTGCTTGAATGAGCAGGTGTTCCTTTGCAAAAGTATGCGCATACAGTGTAATACACATGTAATGAGACAATGGAATGGACTTCAGCCATATTGGATTTGTGGAATGAATCACTCACTAAAGCCTTACATATTTTCTGCATTTCTCATTGCCAGCTGTCTGTCTCTACGTCATTACTTAATTCGCTTTGGTTAATTAGTCTTCCTGGTTATTCACTTCCATTACATAAAAAAGTAACTGAGTATAAATATCTATTTTATTTATTTCTTTGGGAACATTCAGTGTCTTTTATGAGGTCATATATTTCTTCATACCTCTACAGTTTTATCATTTATGTAAACCTCAGTCAATATTTTGGATATGCTATTGGGCAGGTAATTTACTTTTTTAGCTACAACTAGCATTGCGGTGCTGACTCATCAGGTTTATAGATGGTGTTTGATCAGTGGATCAGTATCTGTTACTGCAATTACTACAATTAATCTTATGTTGACTTACACAGCAATTGATTGTAACTGGTTGTGCCACTTTCTCACCGAGAGAACTGCAGAGTTGTTGAAAGCATCTAGGAAAATTGCCAAAGATTTTATGAGTCTAACTAGCAGATCACTAGCAGATCTTGAAATGTCTGGAAAATTAATTGCTGTTTGATTACAAAATTGAAAGAATAATAATGCTTTCGTTGAAACTCCTAAAGGAATAAGACTAGTGTTTTTTTTTTTTTTCTTTCTGTTTTTAAACCATTCATCTCACCCTGTAGTATGTTCACAACAATTAAGATCTAGGTTTTAATTTTCTCTCCTTCTTTAAACAATCTGATACTCCAAGCCTTGCTTTTATTTTCACATAATAGGTACATTTTACACCTTGACCTGAGTATTGTTCCAGTCCTGTTCACACTGTAATGATTGTGTAAAATTTCATAAGGCCTGTGCTCATAGACTTGTCACTTATTGTGTGTTTCTGTGTGTGTGTGGTGTATACACATGTATGCATTTGTAGAGTGATGGTATACGTTTACACATCTTTGCAATTCTTCAAAAGCAAAAGGCCACATAGATCATATTTATTGGGTGTGTGTATTGGGATTACTATGATATCTGATCTTAATGTCAGGTCTGAGTCACTGAGTTCATGTCTAAGATCTTTTTTTGTGACTGCTGAGTTCATCCTTTCCTTCTAAATTTATTTACCCAAGCTACTTTTTTAATTCACATTTTTATTTTAAAATGTAATATTTGAAATCTGAATGTGTAATTTGGAATATCAATATTCACAATCTTTTAATGCAACTGGAGCAGGAACACTGGATGCAAAAAATAAGGCTTTGATTGTTGAACAGAAACTTGGCCAAGAGTGAAGGTTTCATCCACAGTTTCCGTGTGACTCCATCCTCCACACCTTTATGCGGAACAGACATGCACTAGACCTTTCTTTAACCCCTCAGAACTTTCCTGTCTTTGCATGAAGTGGCACTAAAGTGAGAAATTTATCAGACTGTTTTCCTGTTCAAGTTGAATACTGAAGTGTGTTATGTTCATGTTATGTCTTAGCGTGTGATGTGCGGGTGTGAATGCCAAATAGCAGTACATGCCAAACTTTGCCAGCCTTGTGTGTGTGTGTGTGTGTGTGTGTGTGTGTGTGTGTGTGTGTGTGTGTGTGTGTGTGTGTGTGTGTGTGGGTTGTGAATTTCTGTTAGACTGGCTCTAGGCTTATGGGTGGGGCCAGCGTGGGATTCTTCAATGAGGCAAATAAACATTCTGACCCACAATCCTGTTTTCCCAACCTATAAGGACTTGTAGATTGACATCTGCTTCTTACATTCTACTGTTGGACCTTTAACAGATACTCTCAGACTTTTCCCTATACTGTGCCATGTTTGAATGCCTAAGTTAGTCTTTTAGACTATACTGAACATTATACACTACCTAAGCATTTGTCTTGTATAGTGTTATATATTTAAAATATAAATTAATTGTATTTATTGTAATGTATTGCATTAATTAATTCATACATTATATAATATTATATATAAATGATATGCATTAATATGAATAAATTAAGTGTAAAACCTTTCTGGAAAATTTAAATGG